>NC_048299.1:138320154-138436173 GCF_013100865.1 Trachemys scripta elegans
GTCCCGGGCCAATGGGGGCGGCGAGAAGCGGCGCAGGCGAGCGATGTGCTGGCCGCGGCTTCTCGCACCCCCATTGGCCCGGGACGGCGAACCGCGGCCAGTGGGAGCCGTGATCGGCCGAACCTGCCGCGTCAGCAGGTAAATAAAACTGGCCCGGCCCGCCAGGGTGCTTACCCTAGCGAGCCGCATGCCAAACGTTGCCGACCCCTGATCTAGTCTGACCTCCTGCATGTCACATGCCACAGAACCCCACCCACCCACTCCTGAAGTAGGTCCAGAATCTATGACCAAGCCCACTTATTACATTCTATGTGTGGAACTGGCCGCAGCCTTACAGTGCAAAGCCACCATTGTTGAGAACTTATCTCTGCCAACAAGCAGGTTGTCATAGCAGTATTGAAACTGGCCAAGAATACAGATTACTTCTTCTTCAAGAGCTCTTTGGCCTGGTGAAGTCCACAGTGGGAGATATCGTCGTGGAGGTGTGCATTGCCTTAAAGCATGTTCTACTGACCAACATGATCAAATATGTCAGTGTTCCTGAGGTAACTGAAAGCTCTGAACATAATCAGCACTTCCAAAACTGTGGTAGGGCTATTGATGGAACTCTCTTCCCAGCTCTTGACTTTAATAAACAGACCAGTGTTCTACAGCAGTAAATAACACTACTTTATGGGTATGCAGCCTTGTGGATCGCAGAGGATGTTTCATCGGTGTAAACACTGGTTTGTCAGACCAGGTTCACAATACAAGAATGTTAAAGTTTATATGGGAAGAGAGACTGTTCCCACCCTACCCCAGCACAGCAGGGCTATTAGTCCAGCTTGTTGAAATTTAAAATAAAATAATAAATAAAACACAACTAATCAAAATTTTCTGCTTTTTTCAAACATAAGTTTTCATTAAACCATTTAATTTGTAGTCAGAATAATTATGGGGTATTTTTAATGTCAATGGAAATGTTCAATGAAAAAAATTAGACTGACTGTCCTTCAAAATGTTTTGTTTGTTTTGGTTTTTCATTTCATTTTGTATTTTTCAGGTATTTTTTTTAATTGCTAGTTCTGAGGGGCCACCTTGGTAACATGGTGAGATTTTTTTTATTTTATTTATTTTTAGTTTTGACATTAAAATAAATTCCTTTTTTTAAAATATGCAAATTTTGAAAACCCAAATAATTTTTAAATTCAGTAGAAAATTGTTTGAATGAAACTAGAACCATTTTTAAAAAGTGACATGAAAATACCTTTGAAATTTCTGTTTGTTTGATTTGGTAGGTTTTAGATATCCTTGCTGTTTTTGTGCTATGATTCTTGGTCTGCCCTTTGCTACCCAGGTAATGAGGATGTTGATAAAAGTACTTTGGCTCTCCCTCCACCACCCAGGTATGCCTGAGAGGTGATGGAGATGGCTACATGGAGCAAAATGACACTGACCAAAGTACATCCCTATGGTCACAGCTGCTTGCTGTGTGCTCTATAACAACTAAGAATAGAATGGAGAATGTTACACGGGCATATGGGATACTGGACCTGCATATGGCCTATTTGTTTAGCCCAGTGTGAGCTTTGGGCCTATTATGCTGATCAGGTGAGCATGATTAAGGGTTGGCCTGTAGCTATTGAATTCAGCACCATAGTTTGGTCACAATGACACTCATGGAAGGAGGACAAGGAGCATAATCTTTAGCTGATCTGTTGCTGTCATGAACCCTTCATTATTTTACCTTTTAAAACTGATTGATTTGATGTCAGGCAGTCACCAGTGTATATAAAATGAAGTATTCCATTAACAGTGTGTCCATAACTTTGCGATACTCAGAGAAATGTTATTAAAGAATGTGAGTTTTACTAGAAGGACAAGCCAATTTGGAAACTACAAACTGGGGCAAAAAGTGCAGCCATGCTTCTTACTTTTACGGTGCCCCATCTTTCTATGTAGCACAGTTTGCAATGAGTCCAATAAGCACAGGACTCAGCACAGGAACTGTATAGCCAATGCAGAATTTTTTGCAGGCATCATTGTAGAAGTGAGTTTTAAGAAGAGTAGTGTAGCAGCTTTGGAGGATTTTGTCAGGCCTTTCCATGAGGAGCAGCATGAGAGAAAGTACAAAGGTCTTTGTGGCAGTTGAGACTGACTTTATTGGTGAGGGTCAGTAACTCAATAACATATAGGAAATGATGGGTGTGGGGAGGGGAGCAGTGATGACAGGTAGTGTGTGTTTGAACTCTACTGCTGAGGAGTCTGTAATCTGAGACAACAATCATTTTATGCAAAGGGAAGATTCTCTGTACTGCAAGGGAGATGGGTGGTCTGGGGCTGTGATAAATGAAGGGGAGGGGGAGCTCCCTTTTATGAACACCCAGCCGGCCAGTAGCTATGAAATCCCTCTTAGTAGCTGTTCTACCTCTTAGTAGCTGTTCTAATTGCTCTACCTGCAAAGGGTAAAAAAGTCTCACTGCTATGCATAGGTAAAAAGAAGGGAGTGGGCACCTGGCCAAAAAAGCCAATAGGAAGGCTAGAACTTTTTAAAATTAAGAAAAGACTCCACTCTTGTCTATCTGTTGTTGTTCTCCTGGGCAGAGGCGGACAGGGTAGCAGCTATGCTGTAAGAAGCTTGAGTCAGGTATGAAAAAATAATCAGTATCATACCTAGAAACTACTCATTTAAGACCCCAGATATGTAAGTAGATCAGGAAATGTCTAGGAAGACGCGATTAGGTTTATACCTTTTATTTCGTTATGGCTGTGGATTCCTCAGAGCTAACCCCAGGTGCTTTTGTTTTGCTTGAAACCTTTAAGGTGGACCTCATAAAAGCTATTCTTGATGTTTAATCCATGTAGTTGCTCTTTTAAAATCCAGCAATAGCCTGAGTATTTTCTTTCTTTTTTTTTTCATTAATAAAATTTATCTTTTTTAAGAACAGAATTGGATTTTTGTTTCTTAAGAGGTTTGTGCACATACAGTTTAATTAGCTGGTGGCAAACTGATTTCCTTTTTTTTTTTTCCTCAGCTCTTCCCCGGAGGGGGGAATGAAAGGGCTTGCAGGTACCCCACAGGAAGGAATTCCCAAGTGCGCCTTCCTGGGCTCTCAACGGGATACTGCAATTGGATGATGACAGCATCTGCCAATCCAAGGTCAGAGAAGAGCTGTAACCTTGGGAGTTTAATACAAGCCTCGAGTGTCCGATATTAATTTTTAGAATCCTTGCGGGCCCCACTTTCTGCACTCGAAGTGCCATAGTGGGGAATTAGCCATGACAGGGGGATATAAAAATGACTGGACTGGCAAGATGCTGATTAATTTTGTAGTAGGTGGGTGGATGGATTGATATCTGCATGGAACAGGTAATGGATAGATTGGGAAAGAATTGATGGATGTAGGTGGAACTGTGCAGCGGAGTGAACTCATTTGGGTATTTTATGTGCATTTTATTTCCTGCCCCTAGCTTGTCATCATACCTTCCTCCTGAAGACACCACAATGTGTCTGATGAATCAGTGTTGTCATTCTGTAAATCACTGAGGAAAGGAGGTAGGTCCATGAGAAGATTTTATTTTACAAACTCCCCATTTTCCACCCTATTTCCTGTGATCAAGGGTTTGATGGGAGGTTAGGTTGGGGACAGAAACTCAGTGGTTGGGGGCCATAGGGTGATTGAGTTTAGATGAGTATCTGAATTCTTGGATACTTAGCTGATCTAAACTGTAAACCTTTTGAAGTTCCACCTTCACTACAATTTGTAGGTATTTTTGCTGTGTTGGGACTGGTTTCCTCTATGATCATTTATGTCATATGAGCACACAGACAATTGCCTTCAACAACAACAAAATGTATTGTTATTAAATCTCAGCTCTGTCTTACATTCTGCTATATGAATTTTGACAAATTTGACTGAGTCTATTTGATATATAATCTGGATCCATAATTACTGGTTCCCTGCATGCATCTATGTGTATTTTGGTTATGTATACTTATTAAAATAACTATTTTCTAAGACTACTAACAGAAAGATTGTGGCTAACATGGTCCCTAACAGGTAAAAGCTGTATTTTTAGTTCCACTCCCCTCTCAAATTTTAGTACTCAACAATTGTGCCACGTTTTTCATCAGGGAAAGCATTCTCAATATCTTTGCAGTGATGAAGAAGCATTTCCTCTCTGTTAATTTTCATAAATATTGTAATGCAAATCAAAATATTGCATGTGTTTAAAGAATAATTTTTTCCTGTTTGCTAACTAAACGCTGGAACTCTTTTTGAATAAGCAGTATACAGAAGAGTTGGCTGGATTTATACTCGCATAGTTTTGACTTTGATCCAAATATGCAGTTATATATTTTTTCTATGCAGTCTTGTATATACACTGTAAACATACATCCTCACTTCTTCTGTGTTGCACATGCAACTCCCCTTTATATTAAATGAAGACTTACTATCCTCCATTTAGAGAAGAATTGATATCAGTATTTGAACTTGATCTTTGGGTATTGTATCCACTTGTAATTAAATTAATGTTGTTATTCTTGCTATTACAGGGAAACTTGGGAAATCTGTATGTGAAAATAAAAGTTGCCTCAAAGAAACTTTAATCTTCTGCATTTGGAATTTACTCAGTTCTGCAGATGACCTACGGGTAAGTCACATTCACTTAGCATTTATAAACCACAAATGGGATGGGAGACTAAGAGCAATTTTTTTCTTTCAGCTACACCATTTAACCTACAGTAACATCATTAAAGTCAATAGTTTTTTACATCCCTGTAACTGAGTAGACTTTTGTTCTAAAACTAGAAGGCAAATCAGCTTTTGTGTTTTGTGCCGAAATAACCATAGAAAAGGGTAGCTGTTCAAATGATCTAAGTAGTTGTGAAATAGCTTTGAACTGATGATTTTTGACATATTTTGTATCAGATAAAATAGAAAATGCACTCTGCATTCTTCTTGAGCTAAAATCAATTTAAATAAAGGGAATCAAGGGTGGAATCAATCTGCATGGTTTTTTACAATTCAAAGATTTAACTTATTAAAAGTTTGACCTTTCTACATTGAAGGAACTATAATGACTATAACTACTTTTTATTTTCTCAACTGCACTGGTAAGCACTCCATTAAGTAAAAAAGATTTGTGCTGTAATAAGAATGTCATATTACATCTCTCCAAAAGTGAATATTGTTACAATATTTGTTGAATTTATGCCAGTAAGAAAATTGGAAAAAGTTACACTACACAAATGTTCATTCCACCAAATATATGTACAATTTTTTCCACTTTAAAAGCTCTGGAAAATATTTCATTGTCAAATAATCTTTGATTTTTCCACAAACAAATTTGTATCATCTAAAGTTTGAGGGAGAGTCAGAAAACCAAGATCTCTTGAGTACCTGCTCTGTTCTGTAATCATTAGACCCTGTTATTAGATTATAACTTTTGAGTTTCCTATTTTTTTTTTTTTAGTTTACCTCTAGAAGACACTAGAACTCAACTGAAGCATTTTAGTAAAATTAGGGTGGTGGTGGTGGGGGGTGCCTGTATTGTGGACAGATATTTTCAGTGCTGTCAGTCTGTAATCCTTTTGAAGAGGAAATTCACCTTTAAATTAGACAATCTAATAAACTATAGCTTTGTAATCAGTTAAGGTGCCTTAACAAAAAGAAAATAACTTTTTTTTGTTTAACTATTTTTTTTCCACGTCAACTGTTATAGTTGGATTAACCTCAGTTGCTTTAATGGGACTCTGGACCAGCAAAAGGGAAGCTACACTAGAGGTATTGAAGCCCCAAGTAGTCCTTGCATTTGAGTAGTCCTATTTAAAGTCTAATATTGCAAATTTTTAGTCACATGACTTAAACTCATTGTATTCTTGAAATAGGACTTGTTTTCCCAGCGGTGCTGCTTCCCACCTTCTTGGTCACCATTGAAAATTTTTTGTTTTATTTTTTCCTTATCAAATGAATGGACACCCAATCTTCTCCATCTGAACACATTCAAAATTTTGGTGGGAAATGCTTGGTTAAATATAGACAGCATAAAAATGGCTGGAGTAAGCACTGTTGTTACAGAAGTAATTGCATTCTCTCCTTCAGCCTGAGTATGTAGATAGCTTCTTGGAGGGGAAGGATTCACAATTCATCTCCCAGAACAGGCAACATAGTTGTAAAAACTGGTTTATTTCTTAAAAATAAATACAAAAATATAAATATAAAACATTGGCAGATAGAATTTGATGAAATGAAGTTGCACAAACTTTTTTTAAACCAGCTGCATATCACACGTATTAACACCACATGTACATTTTTTTAAAATTTTAATGTACAGAACTGGACATACTTTTTTTTTCTTTGCCTTCTTAAAAGCTGCACTTGCAAGGGTAGGACATGTACCTAACAAAAGCGGCTTGTACATGAGGTTGCTTAAGGGAATATCACCCTGTTCAAGCTTCTGAAAGTACTTTTACTTACTAAAATGGACAACACTGAATTTCCATAGCTTTGGCTCTTGGAAGGTGATTAAATAAAATGCTGTATATATTCCGTGACATCCTACTAGAAAGAATGAATGACAATGAACAAATTAGAAAGAAAACCATTGTGCTGAGTGGCAGGAAAATTTTCCTGAATGTTAAATATTGTTGAGTGGAGAAGGTGTCTGTAAAATTACTTCCTCTCAAATGGACCCTATTGGAGGTTAAGAAGTGTCTTTGTCACTTTCTCCTCCACCATACATTTCAGCTAGCTTATTAAACCGAGGGCCCCATTCTCTGAGGTAATCGTAGTTTTGGTCTCCTTCAGTAGTACCTGACTCTAAGGAACTCAAGGATTCAGCTATAGAATCATTTCCTTCGTAGGCGTAGGTTGCAAGTGAATCATATGGTGGTGCAGAGGGATCAATATCATGCTCCTTTAGCCTTTGGTTAATGAAATCTCGGACATCTGTATTATTTGGTGCTGAAGGAGTCCTCCGTGGTATAAATAATGTTTCAGGAATAATATCTCGTCGAAGCTTCTTATCTTCAATAGCTGCAGGATTTCTCAGTGTGCCAATATCAAAGGCTTGAGTGTCTTCCTCTCCACCTCCTTCATCATTATAACTCACAATGTTGTCTCTGATGTCCTCTTTAGACAGGATCAGAGGCTCTTTCTTTCGCTGCCTCTTCAGAGCAGCAAATAGCACCACTATAACTTAAAAAAACAACAACAGAAGAGCAGATAGATAAACTAAAGATCTCAATTTAACAATTTCTCAGTGGCAAGCTCAGCAAACACAATAGCTTTACTTTACCTAAGTTTTACCAACTAAGCTTAAGAGTCCCTGAAACAGCAATGATTCCATCCTGTTTTTTGATCACCTTACCATGTATCATGTAAAACCTCTCTTGTGCTTAAGACAGGATGCACTCAGAATAAGATCTTTTCTGTATCTTTGAATAGGGACATTGGTTTGGTCTGAAAATGGCCAGGTCTGCTTTGATGGTGAGGGAGACTATTTTTGCAAGTTTCAAGCAGACTACTCAAACTGTGCTTGAGTTGCAGTTAATTAAATATTACTTTGAAAAATCATAAAATTCAATCTTGGTATCCTTCCACTCCAAACAGCTTCTTTCTGATCACTTTATGTAAAGTTAAACATTTGTGAACTAGTGCACAGGAATCTACTTGACAATAATATATCATCAAAATATTGCTGACTGATGTCTCTATTGTAATGGTGATTTTATATGAGAAATAGTGTGTTTATGTTTTATGGCTGGATGCAGTTAGAGAGAACATAGGTATCACTTTTTATTGTTTGTAGTGAGCACATACTCTTTTAGTATAAGAAAGAGGAACTCCTTCTAATGAACCTGGAATTTAAATTACCTTGTTTCTATCTCCCTTACGAAAACACACTCACTTGAACTCATATTATACTATATAAATATGAAGTATAATTGTTTCAATTAAGAAATAATGTTTTAATTTAGAAGACATTTCACTTTGTTTCCAAAGATACTGATTACTTTTTAGCATGGCTTAATAATTTTTATAAATAATAGGCATTCAGCCCATTTTTGGTTTGCCAATAATTTGTGAACGGAGCTTGATTTTTTTATGAGTGTATTTGGCAGGTACTCACAAAATAGCTTAGATGACTAATGTTCAGTCTACAGTGGTTTCCACCAGGTTTGCCAACTGTTCATTATAAATTGTGTTGTTTGGTCATTTAAGTTATACAACATTACCTCAGTATTTGAACTTAACTACTAACAAAGACAAATAGTTTTGTTTTTTTTTTTAAACAAATCTATTCATGTTAAATTTATAATTAAACTTTCAGGAAATGTCAACATTTTTACATAGAAGAAAAACTCATAGTGAGATGAACATTTGGGGCCTAATCCAAAATACATTGAAACCAATTAATTCTATCATCTAATATAGATTCATAGATTTTAGGACTGGAAGGGACTTTGAGAGGTCATTGAGTCCAGTCCCCTGCCCTCATGGCAGGACCAAATACTGTCTAGACCATCCCTGATAGACAGATATGAAAACGATTAACCTCAGTGAGCTTCTGCTCAGACTCTTAGTCACCCAGGTATTTGTGAATCAACCAGTTTTAATGGACACAAGCAATATGATTGCAGTCAACTCATAAATGGGATTTCCTAGGGACTAGGAAATTTGATGAAACCTCTTGACCCAAACTGCACTATTCATACTTTAGTTGACTACAGGCTTGCGTGTATGAAACACTGAGCCACCTAATAAGTAAAACTGGTTCAATTACTTTTTTTTTCAATCAGAAAGTGTGTCTTCCTCTAACGCTTTTTTTTTTCTGCAGGAAAAATGCTATTTTTGACAGAAAAATTAAATTTTCTGATTGTAAAAAATAAGTTATTTTGAATCAGCATTTCAAAATAAAATGATTTTTTTTCCTTTTGTTTTTAGAAAACAAAATATATTTATTCCATTTTGATTTGGGTATTTTCAGGGTTTTTCCCTCCCTCTTTTCCACTGGAAAAACAGGCTGGTGGAAACCACTCTCTAAATATTTGCAGTTGGAAAAACACTTTCTTTCATTTTTAACTTTAATGCTTTCATGAACTGGAAGTGCATAGAAGAGCTACACACGTACCTGTTCTGATATTAACTTTAATACCAGCATAAAGTGTACTGGCTTCCCACCTTCTTTTCAAGTGAGGGAAAATAACGGAGAAAGAAATCTAACAATACTCAATTATTTTTGTTTTCAAAAACTGAACCTCTGGAAATTATTTCAAAATGTCTTGTAGAAAACAGACACTTAAATGGGGAAATTTACCCCCTGGGATAACAATGCCATTTCCCTTCTAAAGATTAGAATCCTAATTCTAAAAGATAAGCACCTTCTGTGATGTGTGCTGAGAAATTACAGTTGTATGACTGCCACTTGAGTAAAACTAGCAGGTTTTGACCCCACGTGTGACACTTCCAGACCAGGTGCTAGCTCATGCCAAAGCACCAGGTCAATTCAGTTTTGTATTAGTATAGATCAAATTGATTGTATAAGAGTGTATTTGGTGTTTAAACTGCATTAAAACAAGTGGGATGTTACCTGCATTGTTTTCACTTATCTGTATACCATTATAATGTACTAGCAAACATTTTACATGGTGTATACCCCTGTAACTAAATAACCCATCAACCAACGAAGAAGTCTTGTCAATGCAAATGAAGAATTTTAACAGAAAAGTGTGAATTTCAAAGCAAGTGGTCACTGTGTGTTATAACCCCTTGGAGAATAACATGGGGGGGAAAGGAGTCCAGGAGAGCTGGCTGTATTTTAAAGAATCCTTACTGAAGATGCAGGAAAAAAACATCCCAATGTGTAGAAAGAATAAATATGGCAGGCGACCAGCTTGGCTTAACAGTGAAATCCTTGCTGATCTTAAACGCAAAAAAGAAGCTTACAAGAAGTGGAAGATTGGACAAATGACCAGGGAGGAGTATAAAAATATTGCTCAGGCATGCAGGAGTGAAATCAGGAAGGCCAAATAACACTTGGAGCTGCAGCTAGCAAGAGATGTTAAGAGTTAAGGTTTCTTCAGGTATGTAAGCAACAAGAAGAAAGTCAAGGAAAGTGTGGGCCCCTTACTGAATGAGGGATGCAACCTAGTGACAGAGGATGTGGAAAAAGCTAATGTACTCAATGCTTTTTTTTGCTTTTCTTCACAAACAAGGTCAGCTCCCAGACTGCTGCACTGGGCAGCACAGCATGGGGAGGAGGTGACCAGCCCTCTGTGGAGAAAGAAGTGATTCGGGACTATTTAGAAAAACTGGATGAGCACAGGTCCATGGGGCTGGATGCGCTGCATCTGAGAGTGCTAAAGGAGTTGGCGGATGTGATTGCGGAGCCATTGGTCATTATCTTTGAAAATTCATGGTGATCGGGGGAGATCCCGGATGACAGGAAAAAGGCTAATGTAGTGCCCATCTTTAAAAAAGGGAAGGAGGAGGATCCGGGGAACTACAGGCCTGTCAGTCTCACCTCTGTCTCAGGAAAAATCATGGAGCAGGTCCTCAAGGAATCAATTTTGAAGCACTTAGAGGAGAGGCAAATGATTAGGAACAGTCAGCATGGCTTCACCAAGGGCAAGTCATGCCTGACTAACCTAATTACCTTCTATGAGGAGATAACTGGCTCTGTGGATGAGGGGAAATCTGTGGACGTGTTATTCCTTGACTTTAGCAAAGCTTTTGATAGGGTCTCCCACAGTATTCTTGCCAGCAAGTTAAAGAAGCATGGGCTGGCTGAATGGACTATAAGGTGGACAGAAAGCTGGCTAGATCATCGGGCTCAATGGGTAGTGATCAATGGCTCCATGTCTAATTGGCAGCCGGTATCAAGCGGAGTGCCCCAAGGGTCGGTCCTAGGGCTGGTTTTCTTCAATAGCTTCATTAATGATCTGGAGGATGGCGTGGATTGCACCCTCAGCAAGTTTTCAGATGACACTAAACTGGGAGGAATGGCAGATACATTGGAGGGTAGGGATAGGATACAGAAGGTCCTAGACAAATTAGAGGATTGGGCCAAAAGAAATCTGATGAGGTTCAACAAGGACAAGTGCAGAGTCCTGCACTTTGGACGAAAGAATCCCATGCACTGTTACTGATTAGGGACCGAATGCCTAGGAAGCAGTTCCGCAGAAAAGGACTTAGGGGTTACAGTGGACGAGAAGCTGGATATGAGTCAGTGTGCTCTTGTTGCCAAGAAGGCTAATGGCATTTTGGGCTGTATAAATAGGGTCATTGCCAGCAGATCGAGGGATGTGATCATTCCCCTCTGTTCGGCATTGGTGAGGCCTCATCTAAAGTACTGTGTCCAGTTTTGGGCCCCACACTACAAGAAGGATGTGGAAAAATTGGGAAGAGTCCAGCAGAGGGCAACAAAAATGATTAGTATCAGGGGGTAGCCGTGTTAGTCTGTATCTACAAAAACAACAAGGAGTCTGGTGGCACCTTAAAGACTAACAGATTTATTTGGGCATAAGCTTTCGTGAGTAAAAACCTCACTTCTTCGGTTACATAACTGCACTCAAAAAAACAAAACAATGTAAAACTTTGAACCTACAAGTACACTCAGTCCTACTGCTTGTTCAGCCAATCGCTAAGACAAACAAGTTTGTTTACATTTACCGGACATAATGCTGCCCGCTTCTTATTTACAATGTCACCTGAAAGTGAGAACAGGTGTTTGCATTGCACTTTTGTAGCCAGCATTGCAAGGTATTTACTTGCCAGATATGCTAAACATTCGTATGCTCCTTCCTGCTTCGGCCACCATTCCAGAGGACATGCTTTCATGCTGATGACGCTCATTAAAAAAAATGTGTTAATTAAATTTGTGACTGAACTCCTTGGGGAAGAATTATATTTCTCCTGCTCTGTGTTTTACCCACATTTTGCCATATATTTCATGTTATAGCAGTGTCAGATGATGACCCAGCACATGTTGTTCATTTTAAGAACACTTTCACTGCAGATTCCACAAAACACAAAGAAGGTACCAATGTGAGATTTTGAAAGATAGCTACAGCACTCGACCCAAGGTTTAAGAATCTGAAGTGCCTTCCAAAATCTAAGAGGGGCAAGGTGTGGAACATGCTTTCAGAAGCCTTAAAAGAGCCACACTCTGATGCGGAAACTGCAGAACCGAACCACCAAAAAAGAAAATCAACCTTCTGCTAGAGGCATCTGACTCAGATGATGAAAATGAATTTGCGTTGGTCCGCACTGCTTTGGATTGTTATCGAGCAGAACCCGTCATCGGCACGGACGCATGTCCTCTGTAATGGGGTTGAAGCATGAAGGGACACATGAATCTTCAGTGCATCTGGCACGTAAATATCTTGCGACACCAGCTACAACAGTGCCATGCAAACACCTGTTGTCTCTTTTTCAGGTGACATTGTAAACAAGAGGCAGCATTATCTCCTGCAAATGTAAACAAACTTGTTTGTCTGAGCGATTGGTTGAACAAGTTGGACTGAGTGGACTTGTAGGTTCTAAAGTTTTACATTGTTTTATACTTGGGTGAAGTTTTTTTTAACATAATTCTACATTTGTAAGTTCAATAATACAAATGATGTTGTGCAATCTCTTTAATAGGTGAATTGAAAAATACTACTACTTTTGTTTTTTACTATGCAAATATTTGTAATAAAAAATAATAACGAAGTGAGCACTGTACACTTTGTATTCTGTGTGGTAATTGAAATCAATATATTTGAAAATGTAGAAAACATCCAAATTATTTACATAAATTGTATTCTATTATTCTTTCACAGTGCGATTAATCACGATTAATTTTTTTTAATTGCTTGACAGCCCTAAAAAAAATTATTGCCTATTCAATAAAAGATACATAACTAGCAAGGAGAAGGGTTTAAACAAGTGTGTGTATACATCTTGTCACCTAAACTTTACTCTTTCCTTGGCAGTTTCCACTTAGCCCAGCTGCCTCCATCTCTGAGATGGGAGAGAGAGACTGCCCTGCAGTTTTCTCTTAACCTTTTAGCCTAATTGGAGCCAGGCAGATTTCCCAATGAATAGCTTCCCCTACTCTTTCCTTAAGGACCTTGGTATTCTTTCTGGTGGTAACTTATCTTTGTCATTGTTTTGTTTTCCTCTTAACAGCCTTGTTTGATTTAATTCCATATAGTCAGGCAGGATAATATCAAGTAGATAAACTGAGGTGCATCTGATATTAATATAAAATAATAGACAACTCCCTCCTCCTCCACAGCTAGTTACATCAATTCACCAAATTGGCTTCTGAAAAAATATTTCAACATTATATTGGGCAATTTTGCATAAGACAAACCCCTGTGGTGATCTTGTATGTTCCTAAAAATACCTGTGCTTTATTATTACTAAGGCATCAGCTGAGCTTCTTTTTGCCATTTGTAACATCATTACCCTGATAAATCAAACTATCATAAGGTATTTCTACTTTCAGACTAAGGTTTCTAGTTTTCCAAAATTCGTTCACTCCCCTATACACCACAGGAGACATAAAAGTTCAAATTTAAAATTTAGGACATTTAGGTTTCCGAAAACACTGCAATATCACTACAAAGAATAATTTACTCTTCAGTTCATAAGACACAAAATTATGGTGTGACTCAATGTTAAAGACACATTAAATCAGGTTTCTCCTATGGCCCAGTAAAGGATCACTTGCACTAAAGCTCACTATATAAGAAAGGGAAAGACTTATGAAATGCATGATAGAAGATAACATTAAATGTAATGTTCTTATTTGACGACTAAAAGTCTGTGCAAACAAATTCCATGTACGGCATGATAGCAGGGGACCAGGCTCTAACCTATTGCACTGACCTGAATCAGTGAAAGTTACTCTGGATTTACCAGTGTTAAGGGCAAAATTTGGCCCTTTACAGAATATTCCCTGAGCTTTTTTTCATGTGCATGAGCGAACTAAAAAGAGGTACATCTATTATCAATACAACAAACCAAACACATATTTTAATATTTGAAATGTTAGCACCATAAGCATATTAAGTATTTTGAGGCATTCCATGGCAAAGTAAATAAAGTTTACATAAAATAACATTGGTCATGGGTCAGGCTTTTTGTGTGTCTTCTCATGGAACACACACTGAAATTGTCACTTTTACTTCATCCCTTTGGAAATAAAGTACTTGAGGAGTGTCCTGGCCTCCATTTAGTTCTCACAAGATCTACTGGTTTCAGGGGGTAAACTCCACCAGTTCATAGAGAAAGGAACACTGCTTCCCTAAGAAGGATGAATCGCTATGTGAACTTAAGAGGAAAAATATTGATCAGTTTGCTTCTAATAGAAAATGTACTAGAAATGGTTGTGAAATGGCTCTCACAACCATTTCTAGTACATTTTCTATTAGAAAGTGGTATAGATAATGGTTTCAATGCGTAAAGGGGTAAAAGTATCTCAAATTATTTATCTGCTTAAAAGTACATTTTACAATTCTCTGCCAGTAAATGCCAAAAACTGAAGTCCCAGTTCAATTATTTGACTTTGCTATGTAGTTTAACCCTCTTAGCCATTTTTAAGGGAACAACTTCACTGTAGTATATAGGTACTGCCATTTGCGTACTGAAATTTGTTGAAACAATTTAACAACCTGAGATTTTTCATTCTTAGTCACCTAGATGTTTTACTACATCTGAGTTCATCATAGCATAAACTGTTTCCACTGTATTACAGTAGTTTTGAATCTTGCATCACAAAACACAATCACAAATATTTCAAAACTACGTAGCTTGCAATTGGTCAGGCCTCTATATCTCTGAAGTATTCGTTCATTTGGGAAAAGATGCATTTTTCTATAACTTACCTAGAAGTATAATGATGCAGAGAAGAATAGCAATTAGAGCACCAGTGCTGAGGCCAGCAGGAAGGAGCAAGGCCTCAGCATTACAGGACTGCATGTTACCACGGTTGTCGCAGGTGCACACTCGAATTGTCAGAGTGCCAGTGCTACTCTGGATTGGGTAGTCATTGTCCGATATCACCACTGGCAGGAAATAGGTGCTTATTTCATGTCTACTGAAGCCATTTCTTCTTGTCAAAATTCTGGCAGTGTTATCTATATCAGTTAAAAATATTTTTATATATTACTAATGTGTAATATACAACTATAAAATTCATAGTATATATAACAAACATTTTTTATCAGAGTTTTTGGTTCACTATGTTATTTTGGAAAGTGTGCTTCCTTAACATCTGAGATCAGGCTTTTTTCTACCGGCATTTCAACTTGACCAAAAGGCTGCTTCGCCTCTCTCTTCCCCTCAACATGCTGTTCCCCAATGCATTGTATTCCTCAGTATCTCAAGCTGAAATGTGATTGGAAGAGTGATTAACACAGGCATTCAGAAGATCAAAATGCAATACTGTATTCCTAAACAGTTTAGACATGAGAATGTACTCCAGATACTGTATATGTGCCAAGTAGTACAGTCTTATCATGCTGTTATTAATCTGTAGTGTAAACAGTAGAATTAAATCCTGTGCAAATAGCCTCCCTGCAAGTGAGAGATGCCAGGAGGGCTGCTGCTCTTTCTACTAATACAGGACAAAAATACAAAAACAAGAAATAAGGGCAAATGTTTCCTCTTTGATCAGAATTGTCAGTCTCTGTTAGATAAGCATTATCTGTACTGCCAGCTGACTTCCCGTTGAAGTTAATGAGTGAAACCCATCTACAAAAAGTGTAGAATATCTAGAAATGGATAAGATATATTTTCTTAGAGCCCATCCTCTGCATAGGCCGGATCTATTCCCCAGGATATATCCTCTATTAAAATATTGCACTTGGTTTGAGCTAGAAGGCTGAGAGAAGTGAAGAACATTCTATTGTATGCATTCTAGAATGTTCCTTTACAGCTCCTCCCATCTGATGTCACCCTGGTTTCAGATCTTTTTATGCTGGTTGATTTCATAATTCTAACACAAGCCAAACAGACTATGGATGAGTGCTCATGTCCCATTTCCCCAACAAAAGACACACTCCTAAAAGCTTTTCCTGGCAACAGTCAGAAAAAAAAAAAAAGACAAATGAACAAAAAGAAACCCAAAGTGGCTATCCACTTGGAGTCATCGGCCTCATTCAGCTTTACAAAGGAGCAAAGACAGAAGACTCAGAAGCGAGTCCCTTTGGTCAAGCTTCCTCTGCTCCCATTCTCTCCTCATTGCACTCCCTCCTCAAAAAATCAGGCATTAGCTTAGCCTCTGCTATACACTGCCTCTGACCCACAACCCAAACTAATTTGATGTTTTATTTAGCTCCTGTTCTTGTCATGTTATTCTCTGTTGCTCCCCCTTCACCAGTTGTTACAGACTCTCCATTTTTGTACATAGGCAGAGGAACTTTTCTCAGTGGTGGTGCCTGGGGGTGCAGGAGGCTGTGGAGGCTTACTAAGGCTAGAACGATTTTTCTTTTCCTTTGAGTCTAGGATTCTGTGAGCTTAAACTAAAGATGACTAGGTGAATTAAGTTTATATAAAGTGAAATCTTCTGCAGGTCGAGGACAGCTGACAATCTTCTGGGGATAGTAGGCATTTACCTACCTCCAAACTCTCTTCTGAGTTGAGACTCTACAATTTCCCATTTATGACTTACCTCTACATAGCATATGTTAATTCATTTATTTCCAGATAAGGGGCTTAATGATGAGAACAGATCAATGCCATTTGGTTTTGAATGTGCATGGATGAAGTAAACCTCCAATGATTACAGGTCTATGTCCTTTATATAACTTCAGTGAATTTATATTTTGGTTATGGTGTACTAAATGTATCTGTAGACTACATGTAGTGGTTATATCCATGTCACAGAGAGCATTTATTATGACCCTTCAACTGCTGCATCTACTCCCCACTAATCCATTGCTACTGGGACTACTTAAACATTCCAGACGCCTGAGCAGCTTCATACAGTTTAAGGTCCAATGTCCTGTGACCCAAGGGACACACAATTTGATACTATCAAAATGGAGAAGATTCCTAACCACCTAAAAAGGGAAAATGCTGTTTCTTGCCTTAGAAAGACCACCAGATATCAGGTTTCAGTGCTATTTTCAAAATCACCTAGTGGATTTAGACACCCAATTCCCATGAATTTCAATGGCAATTGTGCAGCTAGTCTTCTAAGCCATTTTAAAAGCCTGAAGTTGTAGCATTCAGACTTCCAAGTCTGATCTCTTCAGACCTGTCTCATTGCTCCTTGTGCTCCCATATCTCTTCTAATTAGATTGTGAGTTCTGGAGGCAGGGTCTGTCTGTACAGAGCCTATCATTGTGGGTCCCTGCTCTATGATTGGGGCTGCTAAGCACCACCATCTTCTAGAGGTAAAACTAAATGTTGTGTCCCCATTTCGGAAACTGTTTTAATAATATAAATACGTAAGACCTGATGAAGACTCAGCAGTCTTGATTCACAGTCTGAACTTCTTTCTAGTTTTAGATATAGTGCAGGTTAACATGACTCTCCTGATTGTTCCTTGAGGTTCAGTTTGTAACAATCCTCAAACCAAAAGATGACAAAATCACCATGCTTTAAAAACATGTAAAGCCACCAAATGCAACTGAAATCTTGATCCAGATTTACTTCAACATAAGCTTACATTTTGGGTTTGTAAAATATTGAAATCTTTACTCTTCTTTTAAAATAAAGGAAATTATTTCCATCAGATTGTTGATACCCAATTTTCCATCATATATCCCATAAGTGTTGCCATGGACAAGAAGAAAGGGTCAGAAGCACAGTAAGGTTATAGGCAACTCCCACAGTAGTAACATTAATTTTGTCTGCTATCTATATGAGGTTCAGTGGCCTGTGAAGGCCCAGTCCTTTCTTCCAGTTAACAGGTCTTAACTTTTGCAAACACAAGTTCAAATGTTTCAGAAAAATACCTGTAATATGTTAGGAATGAAAGCTAAATCTTATACCATGGGCAAGCTCTGTATTTTACCTTCATTATCTTGAACAGTAAAGTTTGGGTTAACAGCAGCTAAACTGAAGAAAAATTTTTGTCCTCCAAGGGGGTCGTCTTTGTCTACTGCACTTATGGTCTGTATTAGCTGCAGACAAGGAAAATCAAAAATAAGCAGGCATTGTAATACAGTTATCTGGTTACTTCAAGGAACAGTGCCAGCTTTAAAAAAAATCCATATTTATAAAACAAACTATGGTATAAATAATACCATCTAATATGATAACTGATCAAATGTACCTTTCATCATATATGCTGCTTCTTTTCCTGATGAAGTGCAAAAAATAAAGTAGTAAGTAACCTAGCTCATTGGTCCAGAGTTTGGATTCCAAACACTGCAAAGCAAAGTTTAAACCCAGTATTTATAAAATCAAAACTACCACCTCCCCATAATATTTTGAACCGCTACCTACCTTTGCCCCTTACACATTTCACTGTATATTTTTAGCAGTATATACAATAGCAATTCTGATTAAATTAATACACTTAAAACATATACAAAGAACTGGCCACGAAAATATCAGTTTCAAAACAAAAATATTCATTACAGTTCAAACTGAAATTTGTATTTTATTTAAATGTTTGAAAACTGAAAATAATATGAACATTTTAATTTCCTCCCCCTACCACATTGAATGTAATTTTTTTTTTTCATTATCTCCTTTTTTTTCCCCTACTCTAACTTTTCAACACTTCTTCAACTTTGGAAAAGTTAGGTTCACAAAAGCAAAAATGAAACACTAACTCTGCCACTGTAACTCTTCCAAATCTGAGGAAGTTGCAAGAGGAAGAGGGGTTAAATGAAAAACCCTTGGACCTTAATTTGGTTGCACTCAGTGGCAAAAAGGTAGAAGATGGGGGAAACAAAAACTGTTTAATGTCAAACACTGCAAAACAGAAACCACTTTGAAACTTCTAAATTTGTAATGAAATTCATTTGTCCATTTATCAGCACAGAAAATCATGTAAATTAAGAGTTTATGAGGGAAAAATTGTTTACCATGACTCTCAAACATTCTATTCAAAATGCTAAAACACATACACCTTTATCGCCCCTAGCTGGGATCTGAGATCCTGGGTCGATCTCATAACTTAGGCTGCATCAGAATACTTGGGTTGCAGACTTCCAAAGAAAGCCTGTTGTAGGCATTGCAGGAAGTATGGTGATTCCCTGCCATTCTTCTATTTAAGTATGCAGTGAACCAGTGTAGTTTGTCATTGAAACTTACTGGTCGTTAGCTATGGCAAATGCCATCGCTTAGCTGTAACCCTGAGATCTTTGCTGCTTCATCCCAGGGTAACTTCCAGTCACATAGCCTCAGTTACTACTCTATGCTGATGGTTACCAGAACTACCTCTCCACTGACTGACATCTCGCCTTCAATGTTCCATTGTCTACTCAAGCTCAACTTGGCAAAAACTGAAGTTTCTTCTAGAACCCTCCCACATATCCTCCCGGCTCCATTACTGTTGTCAGGTATACAATCTGACCTGCTCCACAAGTCTGCAATCTACCTGTCATTTTTGACATCTCTCCTGTGACATGCTAAATCCTGCTTTCTTTGTCTCTCTAGAATTTCCAAAATGCATCTGTTTTCTTCATGCCTACCATTAAAACACTTGTAAAGTAATATCATCCTTTGCCTCAGCAATGGCAACCTCCTCTCTGTGGCCTTCCAAACATTCATCTAACTCCCCACTTCTCTCCTCCAGTCCTTCCAAACCACAGAGTACATGCCTCGGCCTGTGCTGCTTCCCGCAGCTCTCATTGTCCTGGAGCGGTGAACCGCGGCCATGTGAGCTGCGATCGACCAAACCTGCAGATGCGGCAGGTAAACAAACCGGCCCGGACCGCCAGGTGCTTTCCCTGAACAAGTGGCGGCCTGACTTTGAGAAGCACTGGTATAGACCATTTCAGTACATAAGCCAGCCACTAGCTGATCAGTATTAGGAAGAAACTTCCCTTGTGGGCAATTTATTCCAAAATAGTTCACTGTAGTGTTCCTTAAATCTTCCTGGTACTGACCACTGTACTGGAGTAAATGGACCACTGATCTAAAATCTGGTGTGCAGATTCCTGTGTATCTGTGTGGCATGAGTTTCATGACTATCTGGAAACAAAATAGAGTAAGGCTTGGAGAGCTGTAAAAAACACAATACTGAAAGAAGAAAGTCTAATCTCATTACAACTTAAAACACATGGGAGATATAAATAGAAAGGAAGGTCACAGAAGGAACTAAAGTAAGAAATAATTGGAAGAGATGAGAGATTAATAAGAAAGATGTTTGAGTGAATGAATCACTGAGAAATAATGACAGAAAAAAAGCAAAGATATCATGCTACTAAGGAATCAAAGGCAATAAGAGTGTCCTATAAATACATCCAGAAAAGAATAATGGCAGAAAATAAAATTGCTACAACTTAAAATGACGAGGACTGTGAATTTTTAAATAAATCTATTTGAACTTAGCTTATACTAAAAAGGCTAATGATAACAAGGACATCAGAGAATTCTAATCAGGGAAACTGTTGGATATGATAGTTGCAGATGCCAAGAGCAAAGGATAAACAAATAGATGGTAAAACTATATTTGATAAAACAAAAAAGATATACATGTCTGGATCTGGATGAAATGCACCTCAGAGTTTAACAAACACTGGGTCTTTTCTACTAATTCTTTATAATCTGCAATAAATTAAGACAGTCAGAAGAGAGAACCAACAACTAAAAAAAAACCCAAAACATACTTTATGAAGTTTAGTGACGAAAAATCCATGAATTAGCCAATTAGATGGATATGTTTTTCAGGTATAATATTTGCACATAGGATAAGGGAGTCTGTATAGATCTGGTAAAGGAGAGTCTAATAACTGACAAGCAGTTTTGGTTTATTGAGCCCCGATCCTGAAAACCAAATGTAAAAGTCTCCATCATAGTTAGTGATTCAACAGCTACTCAAGACTCTGTGCAAGTAAGGCCACGAGGGCTCCTAAACCCTGCTCTGAGGCCCATGCTGGAAGAAGCAGCCTGTCCTTTCTCAATGGAAAGAAAAAATGGCAAGACAGCAATCAATATCTGGAACAGATTTGGCTGTATTTGCCCTAACCCAATGATTTCTCTGCTGAACGCAGCCCTCCTTCACAGAGGAAAGAAGTGGCAGGGATCCTTTCCAGCCTGTGGGCAGGTGAAAGGCTGTTTAGGCTGCCCCACCTCCAGAATGTCACAGGACAACTGTAATTCCATGCTTCCCTTGGCATGCACACCATCTAACTGGCTGTAGGTTTGTTTGTCTCTCTGATTATATGGTGGGGCGTACAGGGTAGTTGGAGACTGGAGGATAAAGGAGAAGTTGGAGGAGTGGAGCAAGGATGATTCGGAAGAGGAGGAAAACAATCAAGACTCCTACTCAGCATCATCTCGTACTTATACATTATTCTTTCTATGGTGTTTGTCTATGCCTTTGTCTGTCTTTTGAATTTATAGTGTAAGCTCTTTGTGGTTTTTCAGTAGGTTTGGAAAATGTTGAGCATATGTTAGATGCTATCACAATAGCTCACATATTAATATATTGAATTCTCTTATTCAATATATTAGATTTCAAGAAGCCAGTCAACATAATGTCACAGATTAAACATATAAAGAAATTAAATACCTAACTACATAAAATACCATATTCTAGCATGGGGTTGAACATTTTTTGATAAACAGTGGTCAGTGGGGAAGACTATTATCAGTGAGGTCTAAATTTGACTATATGTCATTTTTAATTATGGTCACAAAAAAAGGAGGAACTAATATACAAGAGGACAGAATTAAATTAGCAATGACCCAGAGAGATTAAGTTGTGTGTATCATAACCATAGTCAGTAGCAGTGAATGTACAGTTATAAAACGAATCAGAAAAATAAATAAAATGGGATACCATCTGGAAATAAAGGCATCCAAGAAATTAACTATTTTCAGATAAGTCTGCATTCCTCCTCCGTACTCTCTTCAACAGTACTGTGATGTGTACATGCCACTGGTACCACTGATGCCACTTTTGAGGGCATTATTTATTCTTGGATTAATGTGCTGTGGAACACACAATACAGTAATAGGGAAACTGATGGGTTTCCAACAGCCCTAATGGATAGCTGCGTAGTAGGAACTAGACATTCGGCAGCAGAGTCGTTTCACTTTAATCAAATATATTTTTCTGTATTATTTTGTTTGGTTTCTATAAAAACAGTTCAGATATTAACATCTTTTATGTTTTTGTTTGATTCACCCACAGAAAATGTTTGGGAGATAAACTGTCATTTACATAAAAATGTAAGTATGACATTGCTGTTTCTAAACCTGATAAATATTAATTCAAAGTACAATTGAGCTCTATAGTATAGACCTCTTTTTGAAGAAAAAAAAAAAATCTAATTTGATTACCAATTATTTATAGCATGTTGCTTTCTTCTGGGAAGATAACACTGAAACCAATTAAGAACACATCTTTCAGACCTATATACTTAGGCATCTAAAGCAACAAAACAAAAACTGATCCACGGATGCAAAAGCTTGAGAGTAAAATTAACAGAGCTCCTGTAGAAAGCCATTTCTGTAAAAGTAAAGAAAAGTAATTTGTTAATTTACATGCTGGCGCAATTGTAAAGTATTATTGGGGAGGTCTAAAGACTGATTTACTGACAGCCATTCTTTTCGTTCATTTTGTTTCATAAACTGTACTAGAAGCACTCTTTCTCAAGCAGCATGCTCTCTCAAGCATTTTTAAAGTATGGCCTAAAACTGAGTGCCATAGTAAAACCAAATAGCTTAAAGTATTTACAGAAAGCATACCTGTCCAGCTCTTGCATTTTCACATACAAAAGTATCATAGAATACGGCAAACTGCGGGGCATTGTCATTAACATCCAAAATTCGAACATAAACAGAAACACGAGTGGTATCTTTGGGATTGTCTGCCAAAAGAAAAGAAATGAAAACAGAAAGAAGTGATTTCTTGCTCTCATTTTAAAAAAAAAAAAAAGTTTGTTTTCTTTAAAATTCTTCCAGGGCTCAGCATTCAAGGTCAGATCCTCAGCTGGTGTAATTTGGCATAGCTCCCTGGACTCATACTAGGTAAGGATCAGGCTACGTCAGTGTTCAGAACAGATTTTGCTTAGTGCCAAAACCAAATTCATTTACTGGTATCTAGTGCACAATTAAGCTGTTTACATGAAGATAAACACTACTTCTATTAATGAAATAAGCAAATGTAATATATAAAAAGTATCTCTATTAGTATAATCAAATGACAATTGTTGTTTTTGTTGGGCTCAAGAGTATTGTTCTGCTGGAAGTTTGATTTTTAAAACAAAATGCAATGGATGTTATCGAATTTGTTTTACACTGAGGAGCTGTCACTGGTTGGAGACAAACATATTCTAAAAGGATATTCTCAGGATCCGATTTTCCTTTCACTTCCCCTTTTATAAATCAGTAGAACAAAGATGGCAGGCGAGCAGATATTTGATGGCACGCGGCGGCGGGCTGAGCGGCTCAACCCACCACCACTCTGGGGTTCCGGCTGCTGCCCCCTTGCCAGCCGGGGTCCCGGCTGCTGGCCCCACTCAGTGCCCGCTGCTGGCTTGGGGACCCCCAAGGAACCCCAGGCTGGCAGCGAGCTGAGCAGGCCAGCAGCTGAGACCCCGGCTGGCGGGAGCCAGCGCTCGCTGCCGGCCTGGGATTCCATTCACTCAGCTGGCCGCGGGCTGGGTGGGGGGCTGAGCGGCTCAGTCCACTGCCGGTCTGGGGTTCCGGCAGCACTCAGCCTGCTGCTGGTCTGGGGTTCTGGCTGCTGCCCCTTGCCAGTCGGGGTCCCAGCCGCTGGCCCCACTCAGCCTCCTGCCAGTTTGGTTGAGCAGATCCCCCAGGCTGGTAGCGGGCTGAGGCGGGCCGGCGGCTAGGATCCCGGCTGGCAGGAGCTGGTGGACAGAAACCCAGACCAGCCCGCTGATGGTCTGGGGTCCCGGCCACCGGCACTGCTCAGCTCGCCGCCGGTCTGGGTTAATGGAACCCCAGGCAGGCAGCGGGCTGAGTGGTGCCCGCAGCCGGGACCTGAGACCGGCAGCGGACTGAGCTGCTCAGCTCACTGCCGGTCTAAGGTCCCGGCCACCGGCCCCCGCTCAGCCCAGACTAGACCGGCAGTGTGAGCAGGGCCTGGGAGTCTTGTCTGGGGTTCCAGCCACCAGCCCCACTCAACTTGCTGCCGGTCTGGGGTTCCATTCATTCAGCTGGCAGCGGGCTGAGCGGGGCCGGTGGCGGGCTGAGCGGAGCCGATGGCCGGGACCCCAGACAGGCAGCGGGTTGAGACACTCACCCTCCTTCCCCCGCTCCCCAACCCCACTCAGCCCACCACCGTCCCACTTAGCCCACTGCTGGCTGAGTGAATGGAACCCCAGACCGGCAGCGAGCTGAGTGGGGCTGGTGGCTGGAACCCCAGACAAGGATCCCGGATCCCAGGCAAGGATCACACTAAATTGATAAGATCTGCATTTTAATTTTATTTTAAATGAAGCTTCTTAAATATTTTAAAAACCTTATTTATTTTAAATACAACAATATTTATATAATATAGATATATAGAGAGATCTTCTACAAACGTTAAAATGTATTACTGGCACAGGAAACCTTAAATTACAGTGAACTTGGCACTGTAGACACTTAATTAAAGAAAAAAATATTACACCAGTGTAAAACTGGTGTGAGTCAGAATAGAATCACGGGCTACATGTTTAAATTACTGTAAGAAAAAAATATAAATTTATAATAGCTGTTTTTTAAATCAACCAAATAAAGAGCTTATATTCCCACTGACTTCTGTGGGAGTAGGATTGGGTGCAAATTTGCAGCACTAAACTGAATAGGGTTTTATTTGTTTTTAATTGTTGAGGTACTTACTCTTTAGTGCAAGGCAATCATGCATACATCACCCATTTCTGAGAACTCCTCTACCGAACTATATTAATCATTTATATGTTTTTGCTTTGTTTCTGGAATAGGATAGGAAACAATGAAGATGGATCCTGAATCATTGTATTGACTGGGTATATGACATGCTGTGGTATCTTGGGAGCAATCTGTGAAGAATTCAGGTTATGGTTCCACTGTATTTCAGTATCAGTGTTTGTAGCTATGTCTACTTGACATAGTAAATTTCTTTAAAATGGCAAACAGAACAAAAATCTGAACATCATGAAAAACAATGTCCTAAATATTCCAATATTGCCTTTTATCTTCAAAGAAGCTCAGAAATACATTATAAAGGGATGGTGACTGTAGAATCTGGCAGGTATGAATTTCAAGCAATTATTATGCAGATTGATTGCCCCTAAAAGACCTGACCTTTTCCAAAAATATTAGTTTACCTTTTTAGAGAGACCTAATTACAACAACTAAGTTGAGAAGTTAAATTCTCTCAAAATATCCTCACAAAGAAATGAGTTTAATAGTTCAGTTTAAGCACAGAAGGACCTTCAATCTCCACAATATGAAAATACTATGGAATAACACATTTATCACAGTGGCCAGCTGTCTGAAGAATGGTGGCACCAGCCATGTTTATCATCAGAAAGTATTGCTTTTACCAGTGATACACTGCTTACCCTAAAACAGAGAATTTAATAATGAATGCTCCCCATGAGTTGACTTGAAGAACCTCAGATTTTTTTTGTCACCTAAAATCTTTTGGGTCAGTGGGACTGGAATTAGGTGCAATGATGTAGTAATCTTAATGCTACCTCGGGTTTATTCTGTTTACTTGTAATCAAAATGGATTCTTGTAAATGTCTGAGATGAATGAAAAGATGTATAGAGCACCAGCAGTTGGACTTAACGCTATTTATTTTTAAGAAATTTATTCTGAGTGCCAGAAGTATTTAAATCATTTTTTAAACGAAGGAAAACTAAAAAGATTTGGCTTACTGATCTCGGCTGCTATAACACTAAGATTGTGCCACTGTGATATCTCGCGGTCAAGTGGTTTGGAAGTGTAGATGGATCCATTTCCAGAGTGTATATTAAATATTCTGTCAAGATCAGTATGACGATCCAAAGAAAATCTAAACATGATAAAGGAAGAAAAAAATTGTTATGTAAGTGATTGAAAATGAAAAGAAGCAACTTTACCTTTCAATATATCTGTATAACATTCAAATTCTTTACACATTCTATCAGAAATGATAGATGAGATAATTTAGATGAAATAAATGCTTAGTTACTGCAAGTTTAAGCTTTTTAAAATGCTGTGCAGGTCATCTGTTAGTTACTTTGATGACTGTCCCTGAAACTAAAAACAAAAATACTTAAAATAATTCTTAAAATATTAACCTAATACACAGAAAAATACAAATCCTAAGAATGATCTCAATATAGATTTATCCATTATATTTACTCTTGCAATGTATTCTGTAACCTTCATAGGCTTCTGTGCATGTTTTCTTTTTAACTAAATGATATTGTATTAAAATATGAATAATTATAGGGAGTGGGGAGAAAACATTGTTTAAATCAGTAATTAAACACTTTTTTCCTGAGAAGAAAATTCTCTTTCAGTTTGAAAAAAACATGTCAGACTGATGACTCATTTCTGAGCTTTTTGAAATAACTGTTTCAAGCTTTCACCTCCTAGTTTAATGTAGATTTATTTAAAAGAAATCAAGTTCTAAAAAATCAAAATAAAAAATGTTAAAAGTATGTTAACTGGCAGGATTTTCAGTTTTAATGAAGCTACTGATATTAAGGAACCTTGTACAGTACTGCAAAGCCTTTGGCTTGCAAATACTCATATGGGCAAACCTTCCATTGACTTGTAGAGAAAGTCATTTTGTCACATGGTGGCAAACTGAAATCAATAATCAGATTGCTCTCTGATTCTTTGCATTTAGGACCCAAACATGTATTTCTCATGCACCCAAAATTGCCCCTAAAGTCAGTGATGGGTTGGAGGTAAATGAAGGATCGGGGCCTTTTGATGGGTGTATCATGGGATTTTCAAAAGCACTGAAGGTTTGTCTAACTCTGCACTTATTGGGAGCATAGTTAGGCCAATACTGAGTTCTTTTGAAAACCCTGTCCAGTACCTCTAATAGTATGCAGGTATGATCTTGTTTGGAGAATCATCCAAGAGTTTGGGTGCTTTTGTGAAGGTACATGAATGATCTAGAACCTTCACAAAACCCTGTCTTTGTATTCCCAGTGTTTACTGATTTCACCAGGCTGGAAATAGTGTACCATGGGAATAGCCTTTCTCACGATATTTTGATGCTTCCAGTCCCAATTAAACCAGGAAGTGCAGAGGTATGCAAAAATGACAGAAATAAAATAAACCGATATGAACATTTTGAAACCACACAAAATATTTGCTTCAAAGTTGGGGGAAAAGGTTTGTGTTAGTTCTGAACCAGGTGGCCAAATTACAAGTTATAATTAAGGAAAATTCCCTAGTGCCTGGCCTAGTTTTGGTGAAATTATATTTCATCAATATATCTATATTTCCTAGCAGTGATTCTGTAGCCATCAACGTATTTTTTTAATGTGGAGAAAAGTCAAGTTCGATAGTACAGGTGATGCAGCTGTTTGAGTTACTTCTCACATCACAGTTCCACAACCCAGATAAATAAGATTCAATCCTATTATCTTTATAAGCCCAAAATATTTGGTTATGCATGTGTTATGTAACCATACACCTTCTACATCATCCCAGTGTTCTTAAAAGCCTGCAGATGCTACTGTTGATTTTCTAAATCCCAGACAATAGCCCTATTGTTACTCAAATCTGTTAAAAAAAGAATAGTGCCACAGGAAGCAGCAGGCCACACAGTTTATCTGTAGTTGTAGCCTATTTTCACTTTAAAAATTGTATTTCTATGAAAGGGAAGAGCTGAGCTACAGAATTCAGATACAACACTGAGTTTTGAATCCTACCTAAAATTAGGGGTCTTTGGATCTTGGCTTTGGTTTGGACTATTTGGGTACATCTATACAGCCTGCAGCAGCTAGCCTCCCAGCTCAGATCGACAAACGCAGGCTCACAGGGCATGCGCTGCTATGCTAAAAATTGCTGTGTAGACATTGGGGCTCACGCTGGAGCTCAGGCTCAGAAACCTAGGGAGAGAGTTGGGCTTTAGAGCCTGAGCTCCAGCCCAAGCTGCAATTTCTAAGTGCTATCTAGACAGCTAGTTTTAGCGTAGTAGCACAAACCCACAAGCCCCTCAAACTGGGCAAGGAGGTTCGCTGCCCCAGGATGTGTAGGCATACCCTTTTAGAGGTAAAGATTGCATGTAGAATGCAGATCTGGACCTGGATTCAGATTACACCAAGCTTTGGAAGAGAGCGGCTCATCTCCATTAGTTAAAACAACAAGAAAAAAGAAACATAGGCAACTTCTTAAGATGCCCAAATTTTTCTTTTTTAAATAGCAAATCTTATTAAAGCTTTATCCAGGCTAACCTGATTACAAAAGGACACAACCCGTCTAAATAAAGAAGGCAAAATATTAGCTGTCCATTGTCTCCTGTAATATCTACTATTCTATAGCTGTCTGGTGATGGTTTGGTAGTAACTAAACTGTTATAATCTTCATTTTGAAAAGCTGTATTCTTTGAATAGAAGTGTGAGGCTATTATTGAAATTAATAGAGTCAACATATGCACACTGGAGGGCTGAATTTGACCCCTACTATGGAATTTGTTTGTTAGTTTTTTCCAGCAGAAAACAGAAATAACAAAAAAGGTAAAGAATCATACACATTTATATGTACTACTACCACATATGTGGAAAGTCCTGCCTTGATCTGTTCCTTGAACAACTTAAATCAAGACTCGTTGATTCTTTTCACTTTTTTTCTTTAAAGCTCTGCCATTACGCCCATTAGTTCACGTGTCTTGCCTGTACTGAATTACCTTTTGTCATTCAGTGGAAGAAACACTAACATGACAGAGAGTGATATGTGACAGCATCTTCAGTCTATTATGCTATATAAATAATAGAGCATGATGGGGCAAATAGCTTATTCTGTTGAAGTGGTTCCACTCATCAAGCTGCATCAGAGACAACACAAGTGAAACCACCAACGTAGTTCCTTTTAAGATCACAGATTCTAAAACCTGACTACTTAGATTTTCAGTTGTCACATGAAGTTAGAATGGATAAAGGAGAAATATTTAAATCCATTGTCAATAGTGGGTGCTTTAGAGGTTCAAAATTTTCATCTGGTATCTTACTCTTCCACCCAGAGTAGTCATCATAAGTGAGGCTGCAATTCAGTTTTCTTTACAAGCCCAGTTTTACCATCCTTCAAAATCTATAAACAAAGGAATATTGGCCTCATGGATGGTAAATGATGCTTTGTGTCTACCATATTTGAAGTAAATCAGACCAGACATACACATATTTTGATACATTTGTCAAATGCGACCAAAGTCGTAGTAGTCTTCTAAAGCTTAGTGCTCAGAGATTGGTTTGGGTTTCCTGCATGGACTCGAGGTAGGCTTCCTGATTTTTTTTTCCATCCAGTATGTGGGAGCATATTATATTTTCTTGTTGGAGTGTTCCATTCTGGAATATGTAAGGCGCAGGAGATACTTCCTCAGTTTTTTGAGGTCTGCTTAGCTGTTCAGCATATTTGGAGTAATATGTAGTGGTCAGAGAAACACTACATCCCCCACAATCTCTCTACCACAGAGAGGATTGGTATGCAGTCCCTGAAATCCAACCACCATAGTGCAGACAAAGGAGGCACAATCCTAGTCTTTGATTCTGATGACTTCATCAACGAGGCCAACAGAAAGCTCTTGACACCACCTACTAAAAGGAACTCAAAGACCACCCAACACCAGTGCACGAAGGAATTTAAAGATACCATCAAATCCTTCCCCAACAGTCCAAGAAAAAGCTCTACAGCCTCATCGCCCAGGGACCTTCTACATGCATCCCAAGATACACAAACAAGGGAACCCAGACAGACCCATCATAATCTGGCCTCAGTACTCTCACTGAAGGAATATCAGGACTCTCAGAAGTCCTCCTCAAAGCACTCACAGCACAAAGGGCCAACTTGTGCCAAGACATGACTGACTTTCTCCAGAAACTCTGCAATATTAACAACCCCTCTCCCCCCCGAATGCCATCCTTGCCCCCATGGATGTCACCTCACTATAGACCAACATTCCTCACCATGAGGGCATTGCTGCCTGCCTAAAATTCCTACAAGACAATGTACAACACTTGGACATCACCCACACCAAATTCCTGTTTAACAACAAACACTTTGTTCAAACCATGGAAACAGTCATAGGTACTAGGATGGCTCTCCAATACAGCAACCTCTTCATGGGCCACTTTGAGGAAGAATTTGTCGAAAAATGCATCACAAAACCAGCAATATACAAGTGCATCTCCAATATATTGTTGGTTTGGTTGCACATGACACATCAATGATATTTTCATCTTCTGGACAGACAACCTATACTTCCTCATGAATTTCAACAACCACCCAATCCATCAAACTCTCTCTAGAATACACCCACATCAACATCAACTTCCTGGACATCATGATCAGCTTCAATATTGACACCCTACAAACAACTATATACAAGAAACCCACAGGTCACTACATTTACGTACACACCAAGAAATCTTATTTACAGCCAGGTACTCGGATACCACAGAATTAGCTCTGCAGAGAAAGTCTGGGATACACATTTACCTAAGAGGTAAATGATATAATGGAAAGGGACACCCAAATACCCAGGAGAACCTGTGTCAATACCAACAAAAATTCCACTGACTGCACACCCCTAGTTGTCATGTGCTGCCCCATGTTAGAACCCATATGGGGTATCACTAAACAATCACATCCCATACTCCATGGGGACCACATCCTAAAGTAAATTTTCCCCAAACCCCCTCATATAGTCTTCAATCACCACCTGCGGTGAAAACTTTTCACACAAGATCACTCCATGTATGACCTCTCAGTTCTCATCCTCAAAGGAAATCTGCATAATACTTTTAAAAGACTATCCAGGGAATGTAAATTCCTAACTTTGTTAGACATTAAAAAATACAGACTGAACAGAGACACTGGTTTTATGGTTCATTACAACAGTTTGTAACACACCCCACAAGCTGCTAACCCTTACCTGTCCACTTTATTTTAAGTGGTCTCCTACAACCTGTGTGAACCCCATAGGTGTATCAATCTGTCCTGACTTGTAATTAGTTCAGACAGCCTTGTTACCTTCTCAAGACCTGAGGACAAATGCTTGAAAGCTTGTCTCTTCCACCAACAAAAGTTGCTCCAATAAAAGATATTTAAAAGATATTACTTCATCTAATTTATCTCTCTTCTAAAGTTTATACTTGTTGGGAGGGGAGGCAGAACCAAGTCAAAAAGAGAGTGGTAAAACTTAGTGGAATCAGCTCAATGAAGGAAGGAAGACCTGTTCCTATGGACCTTAGGAGGATTATAGAAGAAAGGGGAGTAGCCTAGAGTGGGATTTCATCCTATCATTGGGTCCCCTGAGCTTGACATGAGAAAATATTAGGAGGTTCAACAGCCCCCACCCTCCCATGGACCATAGGCTTATCAGGGGTCTCTAAACCCCACAGGCTTAGGCACAGGAGGGCCTGGAAAGCTTACCTAGGCTCATCTAGGGCTTGAAAGTGGTGGTGGAGAATTGGGGTGGTGCCAACAAGCCTCCTGGAGATGTATTGGTGGGCAACAATGAGGACCCTAAGGCTCACAGTAGGAGTCAAGGGTAGATCAACTTGCAGAGGCCCACCGCAAGGGAAGTTCTACAGTTTTGAGGCTCAGAAGGGCTGATGAACTGCCTAAGGGGTTACCAGGGAGCTTATGCATGCACCCAGGTAAAGATCACCTCCTATGTATCTCCTACAGTCTGCAGATGAGGGGCTCTCCCTTGTGAACATTAGTAGTTGTACAGAAGAAGGGTTCTTCTCCTTCAGACCTCAGAAATTCCTCCCTGCTCTCCTCTCCCCAGTCCCAGGGTGGAAAAGCTACCTCAACATTCATCAACTGCAATTTGAAAGGGAAACCATTTTATCCACACATTTTCTTGTTTGTTTTTGTATTTTTTTTTTTTTTAAATCACGAGGTATATAGAGAGACCATGACATTACCTGATAGGGCTTGAAGCAGAATCAGGATCCCGTGCCATCACAGTTCCTATGATTGTCCCCACCTCGATATCTTCATGCACCTCAAAAAGGTAAGAGGATCTGCTGAAGACAGGAGGTTCATCCACATCTTCCACAGAGATTTTTACAATTGTAGTATCTTTAAAAGGCCCCAGATAATAAAATCGTGGATCCACATGGGTATTCTCAGCCTCTACTTTCAGTGTATAAAGCCTTCTGGTCTCATAGTCCAGTGGCTATGGGGAAGGAAAAGGGGAGATAAACTTTATTAAATTACACTGTATGCATTGGATACATAGGGGAAGTAAAGACATAATGGGCCAAATCATCAGCTGATGTAAAATGGTATAACTCCACTGTGATTAATAGGTGCTAATGGCACTCAGAACCTCACAGGAAAATCCAGAGAGTCGTTTTCCACAGCTCTACAGAATAGGGACCCAGTTCCTTAAGTAACCAAAATGTCCATTGACTTCAGTGGGAATCATCACTTATTATTACCGGTACTTGTATTACAGTAGCACCTGCAGCTAGGTAGAACTGCTTAGTGTAAATCTGAAAAAATTCCAAAAGTGAAACGTATTAATTGCTATTCTCAAAACAGATTTTTCTGTACAAACTTTCACCTACAAACTTATTAACTGTTCGATGAATTTTGCTGATGTTTCACAAATACAGGATCAAATCATTCCACACCTAGACCTTCTATTGAAGCGAATGGGACTTGTGCTAGTGGAACAATTGCAGCATCAGGGCCATAATGCCAAATTTCTTCAGGAAACATTTGCAGGAAGGTGAACGTAGATGAACACGATATGTTGGAAAAGAGTAAGTGGCTTTTGTAAAGGGGAATCGTGTCACACCAATCTATTAGAATTCTTTGAGAAGGTTCTACAAACAAATGGGGTCCCTCACCAAAGGCTTTTAAGCAAAGTAAGCAGTCTTGGCATCAGAGGGAGAGTTATCTCCTGGATTAGTAACTGGTTAAAAGAAAGGAAACAAAGGGTAAGAATAAATAGTCAGTCTTCTCAGTGGAGAGAGGTAAATAGCACAGTCCAGGATCTGCACTGGGACCAGAGCAGTTCCACATATTGATAAATGGTCTGGAAAAAGCTGTATGCAGTGAGGTGGCAAAGTTTGCAGACAATACAAAATTACTAACGATAGTTAAGTCTGAATCTGACTGTGAAGAGTTGCACAGGGTTATCACAAAACTGAGTGACTGCGCAAGAAAATGGCAGATGAAATTCAATATTGATAAATGCAAAGTAATGCACACTGGACGCATAATCCCAGCTATACATACAAAATGATGGGGTCTAAATTAGCTGTTACCGCTTAAGAAAGAGATCTTGGAGTCATTGTGGATAGTTCATCTGTTCATGTGCAGCAGCAGACAAAAAAGCTAACAGAACGGTCTAAGTCATGAATGGCACGGAGCAAATGAATAAAGGAGTGATATTTATCCCTTCGCATAACACCAGAACCAGACATCACCCAATGAAATTAACAGCAGGCATTTTAAAACAAACATAGGGAAGTAGTTCTTCACACAGCACAAAGTCAACCTGTGGAACTCATTGCCAGGGGAAGCAGTGAAGGCCAAAAGGATAATTTGGTTCAAAAAAGAAGTAGGTAAGTTCACAGAGGATAGGTCCATCACTGGCTATTAGTAAAGATGGTCAGGGATACAATCCTATGCTCTGAGTGTCCCTGAACCTCTGACTGCTAGAAGCTGGGACTTGGACAAGAGGGGATGGATCACTTCATAATTGCCCTGTTGTGTTCATGCCCTCTGAAGCATCTGGCATCATCCACTATCAGAATACTGGACTAGATAGACCATTGGTCTGACCAAGTGTGGCCATTCTTATGTGGAAAAGGCATGTACATACACTTGTCTGAGTTTTATTGTTTAAGGAGAAATACATTTAAACAGACCTAAGCCGCCAACTGTAATTTTGCAAAAAAAAAATAATTTTGAATCAAAGATTTAAAACCTTACTGGGAAAAAAATCAGTACTTAATCCTGCTCATTTTCATTGAATTTCATGAATCCAAGATCAGAGAATTTTTTGCAAAATAGATTTGACATTTTGTCAGCAGCTACTTTTAAAATGAAAAGAGAAGGGTTCAGGGTTATAATTAGAATCAATTTTGTGTAGACATTCCCCAATTTCGCTGCAACTGTCACAGATGAAAAGTGGTAGCTAATTAATGATATATAGAGAATGAGCAGGCTGAGAATTTACCTGTCTGACTGCAGAGCAGACTTCATTAGCTCACACAAAACAACGGGGATATATCAAACCCGTGGTTTTCACTTATCAAAATGGATTCTAGAGGCTCATTTAAAAATTCCCCTCCCCACTAAAACTTATAAAATTAGTGCTCATGAAAGATGCCAAGCTGACAGCTTTGGGGATTTAAATATTCTCTGTATCAGCAGAAGAGGTATAGTACAGGCAATGGAAACTTTCTTCCTCATTCTCTGCTCCACCTTGTTATGAAGAGAAATCAGAGTAGAAGGAAGAGTAATTATGTCTCCAAGCCCATTCTCGATGCCTTTTTACTGAGACTGCCACTGAAGATACCAGTTGAAATGCAGCAATTTGTCCACAAGGAATTGAAACTCAGAAATGGCTATCTGATAATAATAATTTGCAGCATGTAATGATGCAAGCTGGGTATGAACCCATCAGTTGGAAGTGAAAGGCCTTGCAGCTCATTACCAAATCCCCTGAGCAATGCAGTCCACTACATATATGATTTTAAACCCCAATACCTAAACAAGTGCTTACAACAAAATACCTAAACAAGTGCTTACCTTTCAGCACCTAAGGCCAGGTCTACACTACAGATCTATATTGGTGTAATGACATCACTCAAATGTGAAAAATCCACACCCTTGAGCGATGTAGTTTTACTCACCTAACTCCCTACCCTCCTTGTAGACAGCGCTACATCGATGGGAGAGCTTCTCCCATCAACATAGCTGCCGCCTCTCCAGGAGATGGATTAACTACACTGACAAGAGAAGCTCTCCCGTCGGCGTAGTAGCATCTTCACGAAAGCACTACAGCAGCACAGCTGCAGTTGTGCACCACTGTAGCACTGTACACAAAGACAAGTCCTAAGATATCCCATTCCTATTCAGGAAGGCACTCAAGCATGTACTTAAATTTCATTATAATTAATGCTGAATGGGGCCCTTAATCTACATTTTGGGTGGAGTAGCAGAAGATCAATTGTGTGTTAGTTGTTCACTACTGGAAGGTGCACTGGAAATCCTCAATTAGAACTGGTTGAATAATATAAAAATTGACTTGTGAATATTTTCACAAATACACACACAGTGAGTTTGGTTCCCTGTTATTTGTGGGGCAATATTATTCATTTTCATTCATGAAGAAGAGCACGAATCCTTAAAAGTCCAAAAGCTGTAACACACATAATTATTAGTCCAGAAATGTGTTCTTTGTTATGAGCTATTTGTGATGGATTTGGAACTGCTCTGTAATAATTTATGAATTCTATGCGTAGGCCTGGTTATTGGGGTGTTTTATTTAAGACTATATTGGTTTAACTCAACAGGAATCTGCCTGGAAAAAAAAAAAGGCAGGAAGAAAAAGAATGGCTCAAAATAATCCACCTCTTAGCAAACATGTAAGAGTTAAACAATATTGGGATCATTAACTTGAATGATTGTGCCTCCTTTCCGACCAACCCACAAAAATGGTTTTGATCAGAACAGGTAAAGGCCTATGAACACAAAAGGATGAAAGAACTCTGACAGGATTAAAAGGGCCTTCTCTCAAAAAAGAGGTGGTAGTTGCTCAGGGAAAGCAGTCTGAGGCATACAACCCCATTGTAGGGTCTGAAGAAGTTAGTTCTGCCTACGTTACTATCAGGGGATGATACCAGTCTAGGTAAGACAGTCATATGTGTGGATTGTTCGTTGTTTTAAAATTGTCCTTTACTCTGTAACGTTTTGTCCCTCCTGATACAATAAATAGTACTTTGGTGTTAAGAAGGCCGTCTGGTCACTATCTGATCAAAGACTCCTAAAGGGAAAAACTGCAGGTGCCTGAGCTCAGTCAGGCATGCAGCGTAATAACAGTTTATACACAGCATGCTGTAGCCCAGGGCCTGGTCTAGGAATCAGAGAAATTGTGAAATCCCACCCTGCGATATGTAGAGGAAAGATGCCTGAGATCTTAGGGGACATATTAAGACAGAAAGAGGACAAATGTCCAGCTAGCCCTGTAACCATAATTCATTATTCTCCCATTTATAAAGTTTGAGTGGTCTAATCAGAGAGCATGAACAGAACTATACAACTGTGTGACTTAGATGACTAAAATACATCATGAATAATCAATAGCAAATAGTCAAATTCAATAGTTTATGAACAACCCAAAGGCTCAAATTTGTTCCCATAAACTCTCAATGAATACTTCTATGTAAAACAAATATATTCACAAAAACTAGGAGGAGCTCATGAACACTTCTGAAACAGGTGGAAAAAATGAGCTACTATGTCAGTTAAATTATTTGCAACAAGCTAACTCTACCACCAATACAAATCAAACAACTTTAGGACTGATCCATAATCCTTATACAAGAATAAGAATACTCTGAGCTCTCACGTTATGCCTTGTTCAATGAGTCACAAGTTCCAGCAAAAACATTAAAAGCAAAATATTTTTGGCTCATTTATAAATGTATGTGCTCTAAAGCACCAGAGGAAGAGGAACACTTGATGTTTCCAAGAAGTATGAAATTCATAATGCTTCTGGGTCTTGGGGAAAATGGTGTGAAGTGATGACTTTGTTTGGAAATTTGCAGGAATGATGACCTGATCATAAAATTGGACTAAACAAAGCATGTGTGCACATATATGACAATGTCTTTCCTACATTTTCACTGTGAAAATGACACACAGCTGAAACTAAGGGTATGTCTACACTTGAAAAGCAACAACTGTGCTGCTGTAGTGTAGATAGTTACTACAGTGATGGAAGGCATTCTTCCATTGCTGTAGTAAATCCACCTCTCCAAGATGTGGTAGGTAGGTCAACTTCTGTTGAATTCTTCTGTCAAGCTACCTGTGTCTACACTGGAGCTTAAGCTTACTTAACTACATCGCACAGGGCATGAAATTTTTCACAACCCTGCCCGAGCAATGTAGTTAAGCTGATCTAACTTTGTAATGTAGACCAGTGCTAAGAAATCCACAGTGCTCTAGCTATGGTTAGGCATTCAACTGTCTTAGGTATTTTAGAAAATCCCACACTCTTAACTGCTGTTATTACTCTGTAAAGATTGCATGCTACTAAGCCCTGGCTGGCAGTTACTGATTGTGATGCTGTTGCCCTGTGATACTACAGTTATCAAAAAAGAGTTACTGTGCACTTGTATTTTGGATACAGTAATTCCCTATACTATAGCAGTACAGTATTTCTCTGAAATACACTGAAACCTGTTTCTAGTACCTGCTGAAAAACTGTCAATCAAACATTAAACAAACTTGTACTAAAATCAGTGATGATCGTGGCAGTATATTGGAGATGGCCCTTTATACTCCTACTTCTCAATAATAGCTCAAATACCAGTTATTTCCTATTCTAAGTACAGGGAAACAGTACAAGCTCTAAGATACAGCTCTGTGGTAGCTCTTGCAAATGTTCAGCTTTTAAGGGTGATCATAATATGATCTACTTTTGTTTCTATATGTGTTTAATGTACAACACTGGGATTTACATCAGTCCTCTATACCAAAATCATTCAGTGGTTGTTACTGATTATAGACACCTTGCGCACAGTTATGATGCCTTCCTGTGTGTCCTTCTGTGTCACAATGTCAAACATATCTGTTCCATCGCCATCAACTATTCTGTATTCCATTTCTGCATTTTTCCCAGTGTCAGCATCAGTGGCTTTTACACTGCCAATGGCAGTGCCAACTGGGGAAGATTCTGGAATGCGGAGGTGGATGGTGTCTGCAAAGAAAAAGAAGCAGAACAAGTTAAGATATGCATAGCAAGTTTTAGAAAGTGCATTATGATACAGTCTTTAATTATATTATCATATACTATTTGTTCTGCAAGAATTCTGCTTCATTCAGTAGAGAGGGGAGAACAGGATTCTATTCTTGGCTCTGCCATAGACTTCCTAGGTTATGTTATGCAAATCTATATAAATGCATATAGATAAGTGGGACAAATTAAAGTGGTGCAGATAAACTTAATTCTGATATTTTCTGACCTACATGCTTGACTTTGCAACCTTAGTATTCTTTTAATATAATATTACATAGTGTTAGTACGTTTCAGATACTAATAATCACTCTACTTCTGTATGACTAAATATGCAAAATATTCAATCATACTCTGTAGGATAGGTATTTATTATAGATACAGAATATTCATTTTTCATGTGTCCCACAATCATTTTGTTTCACTTATTCCTGTGTCCATAGCTACAGCCTTGGAAACTCACAAATGTAATTCTTTCCTTTGATTAATCAGAGGACTTTTTCCCCTTAAAAGCATCTATCTATTGCTCATTAACTAAACATTCATATTAATATTTAAAACATTAAAAATTATAGTATAATTTCTTTGTTACACTTTACTTTATGCCTAATACTAAAAGGGCTGTAATCATAAAATACCCAATTGCTAAAATGACATTTAATTCTAAGACACAAAGTAGACCTATTTTAAAATCCTTATAATTGAATGGCAAACACTTTTCAGATTCTAAATACTAAGGGTGATATCCTGACTGAGCTCCTTGAAGAAAGAACCATTTTTTAGTTAATTTTTAAATCTACTTTGACACCACAGAAAAATTTAAATAGAGTTATTCCTATTTATTTGGTGAATAAAGTAAAAAACATGTATTGATTTGTACTTTTAAAATGAATCAAATTGGCACTATGCTTGGTGCTTTCATTTTCATATTCTAGTTATAAAATTTCACTGGCATAAATATTTGCAAAAAGCATATTTTAAAGCCAACTGCATAACTATTCACAGAAACCAGATTTTAAATTCTCACATACATATATTTGCACGAGAAGTGCTTTCACTTTCATTCTGTCAAGGAACAAAAAGAATCACCTGACTTCTCTGACCAATCACACATAAGTGACCATTTGAAATTCAAGTATTTATCATCAATCCATATGGTAAAAAATTCAAGAAGATATGGCAAATAGATCTGAATAACAAACAAGTTCCAGGAAACTGCAAACAGCTCATGAAACTCCCATGAGAAAAAAAGGGTAGCTAGTTTTGTTAAATCAATTTTTATAGCAAATTAAACATTCAGCACTACTGTTAAAATTGAATGCACAAAAAAACCCCCCTTTTTTATTAGTATTGTACTACCTAAACTGTTTCAACAGCATCCCTACAGCTTTAGCATAGTACTGACAAACAACCATGAGGGTAAAACAATAAATATCAACAAAGAAATAAAATAGAGTTTTACTATACAGTCCAGCATTCTGGGTCCTATCTATGCCATTAATGTGTAAGTGTAGGAAGAGGTCATTATCCTCATCTGCCAGGACCTTGAGGAGGAAAAACCCGTTAGCCACATTGTGCATTAAGCAGCATTTTTTTTTTAAGGATTTTTTTTTAATTGATACAGATGCTGCTATGACAATACCCTGTTTCAAAGAGACAAAGAGTCCTATGGCACCTTATAGACAAACAGACGTATTGGAGCATAAGCTTTCGTGGGCAAATACCCACTTCATCAGATGAATATAGTGGAGATTTCCAGAGGCAGGTATAAATATGCAGGCAAGAATCAGCCTAGAGATACTAGAAGAGGGCCTCATCCTCCCTGATTGAACTAACCTCGTTATCTCTAGACTGATTCTTGCCTGCATATTTATACCTGCCTCTGGAAATCTCCACATCCATCTGACGAAGTGGGTATTCACCCACGAAAGCTTATGCTCCAATACGTCTGTTAGTCTATAAGGTTCCACGGGACTCTTTGTCGCTTTTTACAGATCCAGACTAACATGGCTACCCCTCTGATATTGCTTCAAAGAGGAAATCTAAGATAGTTACACTGTATACCGACAACCCATAAAAACCTTGTTTTCCAGTGGCTTTAGTTAACTAAGTAATGTTACCACAATATTTCCTATGCACTCTCTATGCTAAACATGGTGAACTAGGGGGAATATTAAGTTTACATTATCTAAGGCAAAACTACTGTACAAAGAAAAGAGATGAACATGACACTCACAAGATGGCGCATCCTAGTGATGCCTTACATCATAGTGCGGTATGGATTCAGTATTGATGCAGAGAAGTTTGTTGATGAGATGTATCCTGATAAATTAGCAACCCCAAGTCATGAAAAACTTTGGCTTTTCCATGTGGGTCTCTCATGCAAATACAAACATTTCTGAGTTTGAGAGATCTGACAGGATCACAGTAGCAAGTACTTTAGCATTGCTTGTTTTGTCTATATGTAGCTTATATTAATTAGTAATGGGGGAATCTCCAAGGTTTGGAGCTTCAGTTGAGGAAAGCATCCAAACGTTCAGCTGCTTATCCACACCTGTTGAAATCTCATTCCCTCACCAAAATAAATCCATGGCTCTCTCCTATCCCTTAATCTTGTCCCATCTATATCCATTCTCCTTTTGCTAATACTGTTGCAGAAAGTGCCAGAATTCTGAAATGGGAAAAAACTGACTTGGGCCCAGCAGACTAGAAATCTAGGTTTTACGTGATTGTGGGATGGTGATGCGCCCCCAAGCAAGCAGGATCGTTAAGGGATGCCAGTGGTGGACATGTTCCCCCAAAGAAAGGCATAAGAAGAATTGGGAAGGTCACTGGCAAACTTCTTTTGTCAATAAAGCTGCGGGAAGACCTAGGCAAGTCACTTGGTGGTTGCTCCTGATACTTAACAGAATGGTAGAAAGATTAAATAGGGGTTGCCAGGGGAGAAGTGGACTCCTTTTGAGGAGATCCATATCAAGGAAACCATCTGGTTCATTGTGAGGTTCAAGCTTATTCTTATTTTTAGGAATTAGTTTTTCTATCCCAGTTATTATATAGTGTTTGCCCATTGTAATTTAAACTTTGACATATTGGCTTTAGACTGTACCCACTTAGTGAAAAGCCATCAACCACCGTACCACAGAAGACAGAACACTAAGTCAAACTACATTTCTCATAGATTCATGGGGTTTGGGGTATGCCGTTACAGGATGCACAATGGTGATTGAGTATTGTATCACCAAAGTACACTTAGCTCTGTTTACTAATATGTTTCTTGACACTCTTGCACCTCAGTGTTTTCAGCTCCATGATTTCGCTCATATTTACTTTGTCATTTTCATTACCCTTCTGTAATATTTAAATCTGTGTACTTTGCTACATTAGTACATAATCTCTCTATAATCTGTTAATGGTTCAAAAATGACAATGAAATCCCACTGCTCATATTTATAAAATAAATATTTATTCAGTGCTGTGAGAGACCGTGAGGAAAGACCATATGTCCCATAACATTTCACGAGAAAGTACACATGAAGGGGAAGACTTAAGGGTGCCATGGCAACATTTAGTCTCATTTTCCATATTCTTAGGTGTTTAAAACAGACTATAGAAGTTACTTCAATTTTTAATTTTTTTTTCAATGAATATAGCTATGTTCTAACTGTTTTTCATTTTAAAATTTTAAAATGCTTTGTGGTGCATAAGAAACACTCATTGAACTTTGTTCTGCACTGCCTTTAATACATAGAACACCATCCCCAAAGCCAGACTAACTCCACTCCTTTGAATCCCTTTGCAAGTCCACTTCTTAATGCCTATAATACATTGGCCAACAGATAATGGATCACTTGAAGGGTTATTTGGAATGGGGGCTAGCGGTGGGGGAGATAAATGGAACTACCAAGATATCTGTATATCATCATCCTGACCTGGTCTATGCTACTTATCACCACAGTATCAGACCACTCCCCCACCCCCTTCTGTCTTTTTGTTTGTCTTACAGTTTAAATTCTTTGGGGGCATGAACTCACTATGGGTTAAATTGTGCCTTTAGGCACAAATCAGAGCAAAAGGCGGAACATAATTGGCAACACGCAGGCTTATATAGCCCTGTCAGGCTCTGTGCCTCAGAGACTAGTCTGAGACTCCTCCTTCCTCCTCAATTTACTAAGTACCAGTACCAGCAGCCAACTATGACGCTCCTGCATCCACTCAGCTGTGATGGCCAATGTATTTAAAGGTGAGAGGGGAAGGGAATGGGAAGAGCTCCACCGACTCCTTGTCCATCTACTCTGGAGTATATATGTGGGGAGGGGAAATAGTGAGCAGGCCACATCCACTTACTCCTGTGCATCCAAGCCCAGTTAGCCTGCCTAAGGGAGGGGGAGAGAGGAGAGAGAGTGTGTGTGTATGTCTGTGTTTGGCATGTAGTCTAATGATAACGTTTTCTAAAGTCACTTTTGAAAATGGGACTTAGGCTCATAAATCAATCCAGTGCTTTTGAAATTTTGACCCCAACACACTATATAGCCCTATGTGTTTGAACTGCACCTAGCACAACGAGACCCTGACCTGCAATCCAAATAAAGAAAAATGAGAGCACGTACTATACAATATTGTAATACTTATACTCAAAATGAGTATTATACTAAAATACTTGTGTGTAGCATGCCACAGAGACATGTTAGCGTGGGAGAGTTTAAGCCCTGCTGCTATCTGGGCTTATTTTCTCACACCAAAAGCTATAGCACAGTCAATAATTTCTTGACTATTAACCTTTCTAAAGTTCTATCGCTTGCTACACCTATGCTCAACCAGAACAACTTGTATTTAAATTACAGAGGGGAAAGATCTGTGAATTGCACTAGCTTTGTGGGTCCAGAGAACTCAAACAAATTAACTTTGTTGTTTTTACCAGCTAGGATGATCCCAAAACAAAGCTCCACTTCTGAATATAACTGAAGTTAGTGAAAGTGTGTGGATCGCTCCAAACATGACCTTTGCGGTCCCTTCTAATCTTATGATTCTATGCTTGTGGCTTAAGCCCATTTCCTGAAAAATAGCAGCAGCAGCTCAAAACCTAGTGTTACATGTCTGTCCAACAGTGGGGATCCTGCTCCCAAAGTGACAGTTATCTGCTTGTGGATGCTCCATGTGGGAAACTAGGCAATTTTTTGTAGCATAAGGGAGAGATTTACATAAGCGCTTAAGGGATTTAGGAGCAAAAGGCCCATTGAAAGTCACAAATCCCATCAATTTCTAAATTCAATTGTGGGCATAAGAGCTGGCTAACGTAACTGAATTTGTATTGGATATTCTTATTGGTAAATATCACATGGGACCCGAGGTAGAGTTGTCTAATTACACTTGCATCATCTTGAAACTAAACAGAATGAGTTTTAGCTAAAGTCTTAGTAGCAACTGTTGTTCCCAATCATGAGATGAAAACTTGAGAAATTGTGCATGAGCTCTCTGAGAAATGGCCTGGGATTTGAAAGATGTTCATGTTCCTCTAAATGTTCCACAAAAGGATGCTCTGGCATAATAAGTTATCTGAAATGCAGCTGTTCATGGCATCATGGTTAGTCATGTCAAAATCACAACCAAACCAACATACTGGATTTGTCCACAGCTCTGAAATCAGTTCCCTAAGGGACATGTTTACTAAAAGCTTAACTGAGCAGTTTATTAGTGAAACCTATTAATACCTAAATAAAACCTAAATAATTTGCTGGGATATGTAATGACAATGTACCATCGTCAAATACTGGTTAGTCACAACAATCCAAACACAACACAAAAACTGAAGTTATGCATTTCATTTTTCACAGTACTCTAATTAGTTCTTTATATTCTCTACATGAAGCTGTTCTAGGATAAGACATCTTTCTTTTCCATCACAAAATGCATTTTTTCCATGTCAAAATCACAAGTGGATTGACATGCTGAAGTAGTATATGCGGACTCCAATCCTTGGTTGCACTCAAGTTACTTATGCCACTTTGTTGCCACAAAGTGATGCTAAAGCCACCTTAGCTGGCCATTCCTCCATCATATGGTGATCCTCATGTTCCTACTCAACCTTCCTTCCTTACGGATGGGAAAAGGGGTGTGACCAGAGCATTCCAGCACATTGGTGTTCCCCATCTTCCAGACCACTTCCTTGTGGCTGTTATCAGGTTACTCTAATTTATACCCTGGGACCAGCACCTGGTTGGTCTAGGACTGGGTACCCTTTGGGCTCCCAACTGAGCTGCACCAAATGACCTATGCCTGCAGCTGATGATTGAGCTCACTGGGTATTAACAGTGATCAGTACCCTGAAGTATCCACAGTAAACACTCCATAACGGACATCAGTGTTGTCTTCACTGGTTTCAGAAAACAGATGTTTATCTAATAAATTTATGAATCTAGTGAGACTGTCCAAATCATGAATCTGAAAAAAAATGTCTGATTAATATGACAGATTTATTATTATAAATTCATTAACATAGTAAGAGACTGTCAATTTCTTTAAGCTCATAGACATATGAAGAAGTCAAGAATCATTTTAATGTTTATTTGCAAGTTTTAGATGCAATTTAAAGATTTTTTTTTAAATCAATACTACTTTAGTAGTGTCATGAATCTGGCAAGTTTTCAATCAATTTCATGAACGCTTTAAGATTTGTGTGTGTCTGGTGTAATGTACTCCATGTCTAACAAAGCAGTTGCAGGTATCAGCAGAAAGAGAGGGGTAGCCATAAAAATATCTCCAACTGCAAAGTAATACAGTAAACATTTGCTATAGATGAAGGGCCTTATAATCACTTCCAATTGAAGTCAATGGAAAGATGCCTACTGACTTCTCTGGGAGTTGGATCAGGCCGCAAGTGAATACAATTAATATAAAAAACTAAAAAGTCATAGGTATTCAATGAAGAATTCAGTTATAGCAGTTCTATAAAGTCCACTCAGACTCTCAAGACAACATTCTGGCCTGTGGTAAAGGAGGGGGGGGAAAGGAATAAACAGAAATAAGCAGCTGCATCTATATTTAGTGCCTAAATACTATACTAAATATAACTGCTGAAGCCAATCTATGAGGCTTTTGCCCTGCAGTTTGTAGTGCAGACAGCACCTAGAATATCTTCTGCAGTAGTCTGCAAAACTGCTGAGACCAGCAGGATGTAATACTTTCATGCACAAAGCATCAGAGGTGCCACGATCCTGTATATACAATATGCATCTACAGAGAAGTTAACATATCAAAAGAATTGCTGTGGAAAAGTGAAAGTAGATAGCAAGTGACAGGTGAGTGGCAAATTCTACCCAGGGGAAATAATTGTAAGTATCCAGAATTGTCTTTGATTTATCTGTTTTGAATTTTCAGATGAAGTTATTTCTCAATGTAGTCACATGCTATTAAATACAAACAGTAGACAAATGGCTACATATTAAGTGCAGTGGTAGCAGAGAATTTAGAAAAATACACTGCATGTAATTTCATAATGAACGTGCTGAAGTCTGAGGTAATGGCCCTGATTCTCCTGTGTCAGTAAAGAATTTAGATGCAACACCTGCAATCTCAAAAGCAGGGAAGCTTTGTCTGGACTGGCAGGAAAAAGGGGCAGTGGCTCCTTTACGGGTTCCCTCTCCTTTGAGGGCTGGGAGTGGAGTGATCAGCAAGGGGTGGGAAGGAATCACCTGAGCTGGTGGGTGGGCAAAGTGGGACTCAAGTAAGTAATTGGTCCCTGTGCACGAGGGGGTGGGGAAGCCAAGAAAATTCCTGGCTCCTCCTTGTGGTATTTCGTGCAGGCACTGATTGCAGAGGGGATACAGTTCTGTAATCAGCAGGAGTTGGAAGGGAATTTAAAGGAAGATATTCCATGAAGAAGCTGGACAACTGAACTGGGGCTCTTAACATTTGGCACAGCGAGGCAAAGCCCATCTTTCACCAGCCCTGCCATTGAGTGCCAACAACAGGCTGGGAACAAGCTGTGGAAGGGTGTGGGGACTAAAGACAGCCCTGCATGAGGTGCAAAATGATTAAGGCGGGAATCATGACCTGCACTGTATAAGTTATTGCTGGACAGTTCCCAGAGGAATTAAGCTAATAAAGTTGTGGCCTAATTAAACCACATCACTTGCATCTCATCTTTCTTCCTGTGTGTCCAAGACAATTATGCACTGCCTGCTATTTCGTAATGAACTTGTTGAAGTCCGAGATATTGGGCCTGACTCTCCTCTGTTGTATACCAATGCAAGTCAGGCATAACATCATTGAAGTTAATGGAGTTGCACCAGGATAAAAGTAGTGGGAGAGAAGAATGGGAATTATTTGCTGTTACAGAATCTTGGGCACTCTATAAGTGTTCTGGCTGCAATATATGCAATATGTTTTAAATAGGTAGTAAAATGTTCACCTACGTAAACCATCCTACCACAAAGAATTTTCAAGGAATATTCTAACAAGTTTGCAATATAAAGACTCTAACAATTACAGGTTACATAAATAGAGGCTAATAATGGTTTCCTATTCTAGTTTGAGACTATGAAGGCTTGAAAGCTGTACTATCACAAAAAGGTTAAAAAAGCAGTATAAAGTGCTTGGATAAGTTTAAGCTGTCAAAAACAGCGATGTTAAATGCCATTCATATTCACTTTGTGAGGTTCTCTGCATATCAGCTTTTTATAGCACTGTCTATACAAATACAGATCTGTCTGGATTTCCTTCAGGTAATTCCTCCCCAGAGTTGGGGTCTTCATGATTAAATGTTTAAACAGGGACTTAAACAGTGCACCTATTTCCTCCTTGCTAAAATTAATACATGTTTTGTTTTCCAGTAAGAATTAAAAATGGTTAATCTATAGGCAACAGGAAAGAAAGAATTGCTTTAATGCTCTTATGGTTCTGCACCCCTCCCCCCCAAATAATCCTGAAAGGTATCCCAGGTTTCCTTTTGTTATATTTGATCATGTAACCATTTCCCTGAACAAAGGAGTACTGTAACATTTAATTTTCTACTTTAATAACAGTGAATAAATCTGTACATAAGCCTTTTGTTCATGTGTGCCCCATAATCTAGATTTACTTTAAATTAAACCAGATGGCGATTGCTTAACTCTTTAATTCTGAAGCTTTTGTTGTGCAGGAAGACTATTAAATGTTGCTTACTCTGGGGGAATCGCGGTGGATTGTCGTTGACATCAGTCAGTGTGATGTTCACCGTAGTGGTCCCTGATAATCCACCCATCTGGCCTCCCATGTCTTTTGCCTGGATAACTACTTGGTACTGCTCCCTGTTTTCTCTGTTCATGTTTGGCAAAGCAGTCCTGATGATGCCTTTAGGAAAACATGTAAGCAATCGTTATCCATCCCTGCATTTTTGACACGCACAGTACCACGATACTGAGTCTTTTCAATGTGTCTTTAAAAACATATTTTTCAAGCGTGCATCCACTATCAATGCAATCCAATTATCTGTGTATCTCTGTGAAGAGTCTTCAATACAGCTTCTCTCTCTCTATGTACAATGATAGAAACAAAAACATTAGTACTACGTTACAACTTTCTAGTTCCTACCCAAAACAATACAAGTAACTTATGTTTTATTTAGGTAGCTGTAATATAGATGGTTTTCACATTTATTACAAGGATTGTAAGTTACTGAAACACATGAAGTAAGAAACATTGTAGCCCTTCTCTGCTTGGCTTTGTACAAATCTGCTCTATTTTTGGTGAGTTTTCTAGAAGAAAGAAAACTACTAAGCTTGTGGTAGACGAAAACAATATCAGCTTCCTGACCTGTTTCTGGCTCCACAGAGAAATATGGCTGTCCCTGAAGTATGCTGTAGATGACACGGGCACTGTTTCCATATGAAGGGTCATCGGCATCAGTAGCTGTGACTTGCACCACAGAAGTACCTGTAGTATCCAAATTCAGCTTAGTTCTGCATGTCACCAGAAGGAGGAGCAAAAGCACTAGTTTTTATTCAAATCCCATTGAAATTTTCATTGACTCCTGCATCACAGGGACCTCAGTTTGTTCATCTACATATAAATTTGTGGTCAATTTAAAAAAAAAATAGTATTTACTTATTCAAGTTTTAGGATCTAGTACGAAGCAGTTTGGAATTTGTTTCCTTAAATCTGAATAGATGATCAGAACGAAGTTAGTAAAGTCAAACCAGAACAGCAGGAGAGTTTAATGCATATCCTTACATGATTATTATTGGCTAATAACCATTGTTTTCTTTTAGGTTTTGGAATATAAACAAGTGTCTGTGTTTCAGTGACACCAGATTGTCTCATAAATCTTTCTGTGCACTGATATCAATGCTTTATACAAAGATCCAGGAATATTAAAGGGACAGCAGATTGAATGGTTCACCCAGATCTGCACTTCTCACCCTGGTGGCAAGAAGGAGATATAAGCCACCATTGCCTCTCCACTCTAAAGAGAAAAACAAATACATATTACATAAAACATGCATATTTATCTAAAAGATACATTTTGAAATGTCTTAATCTTCTACACTTCATGGAATAGCATTGCCATGTCAAACTTTTCTGCGAAATAATCCCTCCCCAAACCCTTCAAGCATTGTCACTATTATTTCTTTTTATTTCTTCTTATTATTCCCCATCCCGTTGAACTCCAAATGATGGCACGTCTAGTGATGGGGAGTATCATGATTGTTTCCTATCTATTGTAGCTCCATATACTGCACACACATATATACTTTTGCTTCTCTTGTTCTGAATTAAAAAATCATCTATCACCATGGGATCTGCCCTCTTGGCTAGCCATTGGACTTCTTGGGGACAGGAAGTCCTTCAGATACATTTCTTCTCCTGTTCCAGTTATCTTCCCTCTCTTGCATACCTTCACCACATCATTGCATAATATTGACACCTGTGACAACAGCAACCAGAATCAGTTTTCTGTCCTTTTACTGATCTACACTAACCACTGACCCTAAAAGCAATTGTCATGGCAGGGTGTATGGGATAAAGGTTACGCTGTTACTTTGCGTGGAGCACGATTCTCTAAAGGTGCTAAGCACTCTGATCCTGACCTAGCAAATTACTTAAGCACATGATTAACTTTAAGCATGTGAGTAGTCCTGCTGATGTCAATGGAACTATACATATGCTGAATGTTAAGCACATCCATAAGTGCTTTGCTGGACCAGAACTAGAAAGCTCAGCATCTTGCAGAATTCAGTCCCTACAGAGCAAACAAGAAATGACTGAGCAAGGGGTACCTCTAAAATAAGGCAAGAGCATGTTGGGGGGAACATGCTTTTTTATGTTGATGTTCATATGAACACTTAAAAATAGAATGCAGAATTAATTTAAGAAAATGGTATTGGGAATAGAAATCATAGAAAAAATGGCTCCACGTGGAGACTGGACAAACACAGACAAACATCTGGAATACCTTCTGTTATACTAATGATTCCTAAAGACCATGTCCACATGAAGCAGAAAACTGAAAATCTAGAAAATTCTTTGACATATACTAATCTACAGATTTCCTTAGTGATGCTGAAAAACCATCTTGGGAACTGATAAAAGGTACATTTTTAACCCTGTAAATTAAGAAGAGAGCCACATGTGCAACTAGATGATGGAAGGCACCAGACCAGAGACTGACTCAGCTGTTTGTGACACTATTACATCTTTTGGCACAGAGTAGATTTTGAGGGGTACAGTGCTCATAATTTCAGACCCAGTAGCAAAAGTTAAGTTTTAAGACTCTGATCCTTCAATTTATTGTGCGTGGATGGACTGCTGAATCTGCATGCAACAAATTTCAGGTCAGGCTTAGGTTCCTGATCCCAAACAGCATAGGTGTGAAGTATTGCACATCCAAGGCAAAGATAAACAATGACGAGCACTATTGCATTAATGCAAGTGATACATTAACGAGGAGAAGGAGTCAAGCCTCAGAGACAATGCATACATAAGTTCCTGATTAGCATGATGAAGGTTTCTTTTTAGACCATGTCTCCTGAGATATGCTCATTCTCTACCCTGGCCTTGCCCCCTTTCTTACCCCGTGCATTCACAAAGAAGGGAGTGGTCACAAAGGGGCTTGACATATACTGCTACCAAGCATGGAAGCCACTGTTTAGAGCTTAAATCTGTGCTGGAGCACAACTTTGCACACTCTTCTGTATATATCAGAACAGCTTGCAAGATCAGGGCCTATATCACAATGGTGTAACACATTATGTAGTGGAGAGAACGATCGTTAAATTCCCAATTCATGCAAGGCAATATCTGTTCCTCCTCTTTAAGCAGCAGTTTATAGACTTACTAGCTGAATTATCTCTCTTTATTTCCTTTTAAGAGCTGAGTGAAATTGGAGATGCTTGTATATACATATGTTTTATACAGAGCAATTAGCAGCATTTATTAAAAGGAAGTCAAATTTGTTGCAATTGGATTCTCTTCCTGTTTCTACCAAAACTAAAATAGATCTGTCAGAGTTTTCGCTGGAGGGTAATCTGGAGGCAAAATTAGAGAATATACATATAATTTCTGAATCCTTAGCAAAACTCGACCTTTGAGTGTTATTTGATTGAATTTTGAAGGGTAATAAGACTCTGGATACTGGATATTATTTCTTCCTCCTATAAGATGATGTATTATTATTTTGATTTATGGTATGAATGCTGATGAGAGGATTAAATTAATGGACATTGAAGTGAAGTTACAGTAAAAAATTGTCCATATTTCTTTATCCATTTTTCTTTTCAATAGCATGTGAATACTCTACATCTCTCTTCATGGCTTTGCAACCTGAATGAATGAGGGGAAAGTTGATGCTCAGTGTTTTCCTACGTATAAAAGCAATTTAGCGAAACAATGTGAAGAATTATGCCCTTCCTTATAATCAATATTTTAAAAAGTTACAGAGCAACCTTAAAAATGTAGAAATACAAATATTTGAAACTGCCAGCTTGCGCTACATTTTTGCTATGCTTCTAAAGAAACAGAGTTTCTAAGTAATAGGACATTTATTGCTTTAAATTCCATTTTTGATTATTTGTTGTTAAATTAGTTCTTAACTCTGAACAGCTTGTTGTAAACTTTTAAAAAGTCAAGAATGCATGCCTTTTTGAAAGACATGTTTTAGTTAAACATCAGTTGTTTGGCTCAGGACAGGACTAAATGGGTGAAATGCTATGGCCTGTATTATACAGGAGGTCAGACTAGATCAGAGATTCTCAAACTATGGTCCATGGACCACCAGTGGTCTGTTAGATTCATTCAGGTGGTCAATGGATAGTTCCCTCTAAAGTGTGCGCCTGGGCGGTCACACACAAGAGAATGAAGGGCTATCCACCTAACTAGTGGAGCCATGCAGGCGTGGCTCCACTAATTAGGTGCCTGGACCCTGGAGAAGACGCACATGTAAGGTGAGGTGGTGGCCTTGGGGGGAAATAGGGGATAGGTGGGAGGGGGCAGTGGGGTGAGAAGAGAGGACAGGGGGAATTTGGGATGTGCAGGACTGTGGCGGCCAGAGAAAGAGGCGACTTTCCACAGCTTCAGGGCTGTGGCTGCCGGAGGGAGAGACGGCCCTCCTTCCCAGCCTCAGCTCAGGGGAGACAGGGCACATCCATCGCATTAGAAAGATAAAACTACTGATATTAAAATATGAGTTGTGTGCTTTTATTTGTAGAACAAAAAAATGTTAATTATTATTAAGATTTTTTTTATATAGCACTTTTATCCAAAGTGCTTTACAATAGTTAGCTAACGGTACAAACAACATTTCGAAAGATCATTAAGTGGGCTGCCAAGACCCTCACCAATTTTCAGGTGGTCTGCAAAGAAAAAAGTTTGAGAACCACTGGACTAGATAATCTATAGGTCCCTTCTGGGTTTTTTGTTGTTGTTGTTGTTGTTGTTTAAAATCTATGCATTTATTTCTTTTCTTCTGGATCTTATAGCATGCCTTTCTGAGAGCTTTGCTCCACCAGTTGTGTTTCTCAAGGTGCACAGAGAAGATCTGACTCCATTTTCATTTGAAACCACACCACATTAAGCATGGAATAAATAATTTTGGATACCTTCTCTCTACCTCTGTCACCTCCATACCTGTAGTGACCAGTGTTGCAAAGTGCAAAGTCCCCAGTGCAGTTTCACACTATGCTGGAACTCTGAGCAAGCGTCCCAATCCAAGTAGACAGATTCATGCTAGCCCAGCTTGTGCAGTAAAAACAGCAGTGTGGATGTTGTAAAAAGCAACAGAGAGTCCTGTGGCACCTTTAAGACTAACAGATATATTGGAGCATAAGCTTTCGTGGGTGAATGCCCACTTCGTTGGATGCAATGCAACTTCATCGTGTGGCTATTGTGGCACCAGCTGAGAATCAGGTTAGTCACTTGAGCTTGGACCCAGGAGGTCAGGCGGGCTCAAGAGCTTGTGCTGCCGCTCCAGCTGTAATGTCCACATTGCTATTTTTAGCACATTGGCTTGAACCAAGCTAGCACAAGTCTGTCTACTCAGGCCGGAAAGCATGTTCCCAGTTGCAGTGTAAACACACACACACACAGTCCTTCTGAAGGCCATATATTTGACCCTGTTCCCACTGAAATCAATAGGAGCAGGCTTGGGCTTTGCATCAATTCACTCATTACCAGGTAGTGTCATGCTGAGGGCAATGTGGAGCCACATCACCCACTGTGGGGTGGAGGGCAGGTTTGGTGAGGGATTGAATTTTTCAATGCCGGACCACCTCTTTGGATGGTGCTGCCTGTTTCCCTTTGTTCACCCGGCCAGTTGCTACGTGGTGGTTGGGGGGGCAAAGCATGAACTCTGTTAAACTTGTGCCTCCTTTGGATGTAGGAGATATTGCTGGGGTCTGGCCCTTGCACAGGGGTGGTAGCAGGGGGGATAAAAGTAAAGTAAAGCTCCTTGCACCCTCTCCATGCACCACAGGGATCAGACACAATCTCAACTACAATAAGGATCTTGAGATTAACCAAACAGAAAAAAAGACTAATTTAGTTACATAATATATTCCCAATGCATCCGAAGAAGTGGATATTCACCCACGAAAGCTCATGCTCCTATACGTCTGTTAGTCTATAAGGTGCCACAGGACTCTTTGCTGCTTTTACAGATCCAGACTAACATGGCTACCCCTTTGATACTTATTCCCAATGAATAATTCTACCAGCTCAAGTTATGATTTGTTCTAACCTGCAGCCTTATTGTCTTCTATTTTGCTATGCTGAATTGCATGAGTGTCTAATCAGCCCCCAAAAATAATTTATTCAGATCAATTTGAATGTGTTAGCTGCTTTCCTTTATGTTTCATCTGCACATTTAGCCACTTTTGAAACAAAACCCTCTTTCAGGCTATTCAGGGTATGTAAAAGTGGACCTTGACTGCCCCTTCCAATACTACCTAGTCATTACCTCTCTCAAATTATAGTTACCTCTTGAGAAACCATTTGTTTCTCATCTGGTAGCCAATTTTTAATCCATTTCAATAGCTCTCCCATGTACTAGTCTTTATAGATCAAATTTTTGTGGATCAGTCTTTTGTGGGAATAGTATCAAAAACTTTTCTGAAATCCAAGCAAAATGATTGCACATCCTTCGCTTCCCCTTTGTTTGCCAATTCAGTCATGTACTGAAAAATACTGAAACAAATTTATCAGACCTCTTTTGCCTGGTCCACACTAACCCCCCACTTCGGACTAAGGTACGCAAATTCAGCTACGTTAATAACGTAGCTGAATTTGAAGTACCTTTGTCCGAACTTACCGCGGGTCCAGACGCGGCAGGCAGGCTCCCCCGTCGATGCCGCGTACTCCTCTCGCTTAGCTGGAGTACCGGCGTCGACGGCAAGCACTTCCGGGATCGATTTATCGCGTCTAGACAAGACGCAATAAATAGATCCCAGAAGATCGATCGCTTACATCCGGACCAGGAAGTAAGTATAGACGTACCCTTAGTGTTGCATAGTCTTTCATCAATGTTTCCATTTTAAAACGAAGTCAGCTTAGGTAACCCATGAAAATAGGTTGCATTTTTGATGTTCCGTGATATGGTACACCATTTTAGATGGGTAAGTGTCTCATGGCATTACTGAAATAAATAGCAGATCTGATTCTCCTCCTCTTACTTACACCTGGTATAAATCAGGAATAACTATCAAATTAATGGAAAATTTGTAAGAGAGAAGAATCATGTCCAGTGAACTTAAGAGACATTTCCTAGTGAAAGAAGAACTGTAAATACTCTGCTCTATGCAGCCTTCAAGTTAAATCCTGTCCCTTGGATGTACATATATAACTCCTGATGAAATTAGTAAGAGGCAGAGCTACATGTTGAGAGCAAACTCTGACTCTTACGTTATAAAGCTGAGACTACCATTGTATGGTAGGACATAAAAGGGCCAGGATTCACCAAGCACACTCCAACTACTCTGTAAATAGACCAAAGTAGCTGGAATGTACTGGTGAATCTGGTACATTATATATAATTTATAGAACAATTGCATTAATCCAATTTTACCCTGCGATAACTCCATGTTTTATGCCACACGGTGGAGTAATCCACTGCTGAATCAGGCCAAAAGCATTTACATAATATAACTAAATAGCTATCTGCTAGAATAATATAGCTCTCAGAAGGCATGTCTGAAAATAATTGTAATGATACCTTTTGAACATCTTTAAAGTCTGACCTAAACTGGGTATAATAATATTAATACACTTCACACTTTATAGTGCTTTCCATGTAAGCATCTTAAAACACTTTACAAATATTCATGAATTTAACCTTTAAATTAGGTAAGGATCAGACAGGATAATTCACAAGAAGAAAGTCGTATAGGAAATGCATGGCAGAGCTTGGACAAGAAGTCAGACCGTCTCCTCCCAGTTCTGTGCATTAACTACACACTAAGCTCCCTTCTGCTGGAGTATCTATACAAACAGCATGCTGAAATAGCAGAAATCTATCTGCTGTTTCTAGAGAAAAAGAGGGGGAATAATTGCATATGCTTTCCAGTTTGTTAATTTTTGAAATGTGAGCGCTATATTACATGCAGCAAATTAAGTGGAGAGGAGATAGACTCAGTGAAAGTAATGTCAGAAAGAGCATCTAGGTACCTGGCGTTCGAGTAAGTGGTCAAAAAGGTGCTGGAGATTGTGTAAACCTTTTTGGGTGGCCTTTCAAAAAAAATAACATAATAATCATTATTCCTTGGATTTTTCTGCTGCTGACTGTAGATTTTATTTTAGTGTGCAGTGGATTGAAAAAGTGTTTGGTAAGAAATGTGAAGATGGAATGTAATCATATGAGCCATTAAAACCTGTCATTCTGAGATTCTAGCTGAGCAGATGCAGGAGGGTTTTGCTGGGGAATTAGCAGAAAGAAGTAAAGAAAAAATAAAAATATCCAAAGTGTTAGCATGGTGAGTGATTTAAATAAGAAGGGAATGCTATAGAAAACAATAATTGCTATGATATTTTAGCAGTGGGAAAAGGGGACGTATCATACTAATGAGAGAATGAACAAAAAACCTGGGGAGCAAGTAGAGCAGTGGCAGCTATAAATAGTCTCTATTGGTCTTCTGAAGAAAAAGACAAAAGGAAAACTATGTCTAAAGATGACAGGCTAACTGTGGGATGCCCAAGTTGCGGTCCACATGTAAACCCAGAGGGAGGTTACACCTTTATGAAGTGCACGTTGATATCCATAATGTAGGAAGGCAGAATTGATTAGAGGGCTAGAAGAACAACTAGGAAGGATGATAGCCATCAGAGATGTGAAGAAAATCATAGCTTGGGGAATTCATAGGCGGTGCTGCTAAACCCTGAAGATATGAGGTAAGATAAGGCTAAGGGAGTGATTAAAGAACAGAATTCCTTGGCTGGAAATGATGAATAGAGAAGAATAATTGAAAGGAAAGAAAGGATGAGATCATAAAAGGAATCATCAGGTTTAAAGTCAGAAATGTCTATTCTTGTCTGAAGGATATTAGCAGAGAGTCCAAAGGAAAAAGCACAGGGAAGAAAATGGATTTATCTGCAGCCATGAGAAGAAACCCTCAGTGAAACATGAGAAACACCAAGAAGACAGAAAAGAACAAAGAAGAAAGTTATAAGTGGTAATCCTTTGGGACTCAGTGAGGAAAAGAATGAAGGAAGGGGATATGTACAGTAATCTACACAAAGGTATCAGGGCAGCGGGCAGCCTTACTGGGATACTGACCTAAATGCAAGGTCCTCATCTTTGCCCATGACCTGCACAGAGGAAAAATGAACAAGGTAATACGGGTCATGAACAAAAGACTAAAATAGGTAATACTGCAGGGTGACATTCTCAGACATTTCTCTCATACCACAACCAGAGGCAGAATTCCTAAATGCACAAGGAATGCACTAGCTACTACCCCAACCTAAGGAAGAGCAGCATATTGCAGCACGCATGTCCAGGCAGCTCCACAGTTTGATATACTCGGGGACTAATCCTGAGTCCTTTCCTATTCTCTTTGGAGTATTTCATGATCAAAGGGATACTAGGAGGGAATAGTCCCTGTGCTCCAGGGATGGGGTGACCAAATAACAAGCGTGAAATATTGGGACACCTTTTTTTTTTCCAGGGGAGGTGGGTGGCAGGAAAGGGAAATAGTTGCCTACATAAGACAAAGCCCCTAATATTGGGACAGTCCCAATAATATTGGGATATCTGTTCGCCCTATCCAGGGAGAACCAGAATTTTAACTACATCTTACTGCTGCCTCTTCCACCCTTTTCCTATTTGTGCACTCATGGAGCTACAGGGCACATATCTGGACTTCTGTGAAGAATGCAGACGGTTTGGTAATGACACTCTTCACTTGTGCAAATTGTGAAAAATCCTGGGGGCTAAAAACTTGACAGGTTTGTTTGAAGGATAGGGAATGGTACATGAAATCTTAGTAAAATGTTAGAACTAAAAAGGGCCATAGAAAGATGTACCCAAGAGTCCGGGCAAAACTGTTAGAGTAAACTGCAGAACAGTTATTGGTTATTTTTAAGAATTCTTGGAAAAGAGATGACACCTTATAGAGAAATTCTGTAGATATTAATAGGGCTGAATGCAATAGGAATCCATAGAACACTAAAAACTTCTTCATTAAATTCTATCAGATGCTTAAGAGAGCCTATAGAAAGGATATGATTTTCCATTAAATTGTATAGGACTTTCTCATAAAGGACAATTATTTCAGAAACAGAGTAAAAAGATAATATGTGATATTATGATTATGGCTGAGATGGCACTTTCAGCCTAGGTTCAATGATTTGTATCTTTATTTGGAAAAAAAATGGACCTTATTCTTCCCAGTGCTTAAAGGGGTCTGAAAAAAAAAATGGGGGTCAACAAAAATCTGGAAATGGCAGCTCTGGTAAGGCAGTTATTAAAGTGCGCCCCTCCATCATGTGGCTCAATTTTTATTTTTATTTCTTTTTTAATTCTATTTTATTTATTTATTGAATAGGGTCTGTGACCCACTCCCTATTTTAAGCACTTTCACCTTGCGCCTTGTGTAATTTTTATGCTTGTGCTAAATGGGCATAAAATGCTACTGTTATGTGTTGAGTTAAACCTCCTTTAAACTGATGGTTGTCATATCTGCCTTTTATTATTGATACATGTAAGAAACAATTAAGCTTCTTTATGGAACCAGCTAGAAGAAACAATAACAGCCTTCACCCAAATCAAAGGCACATCACCGCCCGAAACACAGGCAACTGCAAGACATATAAGCAAAGGGGTTTGCCTGTATTGTTTGGTGGTGATGTCTGTGCCTGTCTCTGAGAGAGAAGCAGGAGAAACAGCACAGAAGCTGAGACGGAAGCAGCAGAAAGCCAAGGTCACACCTAGAACAAGCACTGGGAACACTGCAGAAATGCCTGGAGAGAGCTTTTGGGCTAGGTGTTGAGCGGGCTAGGGGCTTGGAACTGTGAGAAAAAAAACCTCTTCTGTTGTTTAAATCCTGCTGTGTTCAGGGAAACAAGATATGCTGTACTTTTAGTAAATAAGCATAACTGCATCAATATTAGCTTAATTGTTTCTTACATGTATCAATAAATGAAACAAACCACTAATTTTAGCTAAGTACTTGGGTTAAAAGCGGGTAGCACTATTACCATAAATGTGAGTGCAAAATTCTGATTTGGCAGCATTTTACATCCACTTTGCACAGCAGTAAAAAGTCAGGCCCTATGCTTTCAGCTGAAAAATCATATGGATTATTTCAGCCTGTTAGAAAATTGCCCTTGAATTTGTATTTATACTGCCTGGAGCCTAGAAAAAAATCCTGCTGGCAACTCACAAACAGAAAAAAGACTACATTTGTGAAATAAAATTGTTCACAGTTAATTGTTTGAGTAGCTGTTATAACTGAGCTAAAACAGTGGTCCAAATCTGCTCTTTACTCACAGAATTTAGTCCTATTAACATCCATAGGACTACTTGTGTAAGTAAAAGGGGCATGATTTGATCCACTATCCTCAGGATACACAAATTTTGCTTTCTGTGATAACTAGTGCATATTCCAGGTATATAAATATTATCCATCCACCTTCATCATTTGCACTGGATTGAGCCTAGCAGATTCAGTACTCTTTTTTTGCAGTGCAGCGGTTTCAAAGGTTGTTTACCTGGTGACATGAAGTACATACTGGCACCTACAGACCCAGAGAGTGCAAAACTTTGAACTGAATGTGAGGTCTAATGATTGCACATGAAACTATAAGTCACGAATATCTCAGATGCATTTACAGGAAAGGGGCTTTTTTGTAATTGAGAGCCAACCGGTTGAAACTGAACATGGAATCATTCACATTAGGTATTGTACATTAGGAAAATACTTTAAATGAAGGCTTGAATCACTTTCATTAAATGTATCCAAAAATAGTTTATATATAGCCTAATGGGATGTCTTTTAGAGAAAGATTGTGAGAATGGGACTGATGATGTGAGATATCTTTTCCAATCCCAGCTCCTTCCATCTGACTTCTTTTCCATATGATACAGAACTTTTCTGTCAAAATCTTCTCCTTAATTGAAGCTGCATGACATTTGCTGAGACTTATGATACTAGAAAAGCTCTAATATATATATACACATTAATTATGTGTTCCATTTTAAAATCACTGAAGCTAAATAACCTTGTTGTGATCCCTTCATCATTCAAACTAGTTTTGTAGGGTCCCAATTAGGGCTGTTGATTAATTACAGCTAACTCACGTGATTAATTAAAAATAATTGTGATTAATCAGTTTTAATCGCACTGTTAAACAATAGAATACCAATTGAAATTGATTAAATATTGTGACTGTTTTTCTACATTTTCATAAATATTTTATTCTGTGTTGTAACTGAAATCAAAGTGTATTTTATTCTTGATTGCAAATATTTGCACTGTAAAAATGATAAACAAAAGAATTAGTATTTTTCAATTCATCTCATACAAGTAATGTAGTGCAATCTCTGTGTGGTGAAAGTGCAACTTACAAATGTAGACTTTTTTTGTTACATAACTGCACTCAAAAACAAAACAATGTAAAACTGCGGAGCCTACAAGTCCACTCAGTCCTACTTCTTGTTCAGCCAATTGCTAAGACAAACAAGTTTGTTTACATTTACAGGAGATAATGCTGCCCTCTTCTTATTTACCATGTCACCAGAAAGTGAGAACAGGCATTTGCATGGCACTTTTGTAGCTGGCATTGCAAGGTATTTACATGCCACATATACTAAACTTTCATATGCCCCTTCATGCTTCGGCCACCATTCCAGAGGACATGCTTCCATGCTGATGATGCTCATTAAAAAAAATAATGCGTTAATTAAATTTGTGACTGAACTACTTGGAGGAGAATTGTATGTCCCCTGCTCTGTTTTACCCACATTTTGCCATATATTTCATGTTATAGCAGTCTCAGATGATGCCCAGGACATGTTGTTCATTTTAAGAACACTTTCACTGCAGATATGATAAAACACAAAGAAGGTACCAATGTGCGATTTTTGAAAGATAGCTACAGCACTCCACCCAAGGTTTAAGAATATGAAGTGCCTTCGAAAATCTGAGAGGGACGAGGTGTGGAGTATGCTTTCAAAAGTCTTAAAAGAGCAACATTCCAATGAGGAAACTACAGGACCTGACCCACCAAAAAAGAAAGTCAACCTTCTGCTGGTGGCATCTGACTCAGATAATGAAAATGAACATGCGTCGGCCCACACTGCTTTGGCTTGTTATAGAGCAGAACCCATCATCAGCATGGACACATGTCCCCTGGAATGGTGTTTGAAGCATGAAGGGACACATGAATCTTTAGCACATCTGGCACGTAAATACCTTGTGATGCCATTGCAGTACCATTGCAGTGCCCGTTCTCATTTTCAGGTGACTTTGTAAACAAGAAGCAGGCAGCATTATCTCCTGCAAATGTAAACAAACTTGTTTGTCAGAGTGATTGGCTGAACAAGAAGTAGGACTGAGTGGACTTTCAGGAGCTAAAGTTTTACATTGTTTTATATTTGAATGCAGTTATTTTTTGTACATAATTCTACATTTTTAAGTTCAACTTTCATGATAAAGAGATTGAACTACAGTACTTGTATTAAGTGAATTGAAAAATACTATTTCTTTTGTTTTTCTTTTACAGTGCAAGTAATTGTAATCAAAAATAAATATAAAGTGAGCTCTGTGCACTTTGTATTCTGTGCTGTAATTGAAATCAATATATTTGAAAATGTAGACAACATCCACAAATATTTAAATAAATGGTATTCTATTATTGTTTAACAGTGCGATTAATCACAATTATTTTTTTTTAATCGCTAGACAGTCCTAGTCCCAATATAACCCTGTGAAGTGTCTTCACAGATAATGCATTACTGTTTTTTTAAATAAACATTGCTTGGTCAATGTTGAAACTCTGAGATGATGGGAGGTTTAGACTACATGGTAGATGCATCTAGTTAGATGCAGTTAACAGGATGATGCTCCCACACAGTTCTGTAAAGGTCTCTGAGGGTTCTTATCTTCTAGTGTCCATGTCTTCTTCTGTTCATTGTAAATACTAATGAGGGTCAGTGAGGTCTCTCAAAACATTATATGATATACTTGTAAGTCATACTTTAGTAGCCACTGAAAAGTCAACATTTACCAACAGATTCCACAATTACTCAAGTTATATTGTATTCTAAATGTAGTAGGAAACTGGTATCACATATACAATTGTATGCTAATCTGGCAAATAGTGAATTTTTAATATTGACCACTTGTTATCATAAAACATTCTTCTGTAAAATTGTTATCATCATATGGAAGACTGTTCTATAAGTTTGAGCAGGTTAGCTGACATGATGCTGATCACAACACTGCAGTCTGCATACACCAGGACAAATTGAATTCAGCATCTTGTCAACTAATTGTGATTCTGAATGTTATTTGTACTGTCTTACATTTACCTCAGAGTTATTCTCAGCACGTAGCACAGTGTGTAACAGTACTTTTATTTCCTTCCATTGGAGTCTGCCTATCAACTGCTCATCTCCTGCCCATGTACCAATCATGAGTAAAAATGAGGAGAACTGGCAAAGCTCTTGCCTGAGAACCAGGACAGAGTGTGAAATGAAGCATATAGACAACAAGGAAGCCACTTCGGATTCCGACTACCACCAGCCACAGGCAAGATGTGGGAGAACCAGAAGGATAACAACAAAGTCCAACCCCCCCGCAAAAATGCAAAGAGTGGAACAAAGGCAGAGAATGAACAGAAGCTTCTTCAGGACTGTGTCTGTTGTCAATGCACCAGCATGAGGAGACAGGAGCAAGGGAGTATAGCTCCTCAGCCACAGAACCCATGAGAGAGAAGGCCGACTAGTGGGGCTTCGATTTATAAAAAAGAAAGGAAACACTCCACTGAAGTTTTTGTCAAAGGCTTCCCCACTCACCTTTTCCCTGCAGATTTCAGGGACGGATACCATTTACCTGGACCAAACCATGAATTATGAATCACATTTTTTCATTCAAATTCCAACAAAGTTTGAATTAATGTTTTTAAGATTATAAATAGACAAAAGCTCCATCCATAAAATGTGTATCTAGTTCTGGTTGCAGAGTCTGAACCCTGAACTCTGCACCAGATGTAGGGTTTTCTCTCAGGCCTATTTCTAAATCTAAACAGAGAAAAGTACTAATATTACTTACCTTCTGCGTGAAAATCAGGACTTAACTGACTTTATAATAGTTGGGGAAATCATTACTTTAAAGATCATAGTTAAAAGTATGTCCTTACACCAGAAATCACTACTTACCAACTACTGACATTTCAGGAACACTAGCAGTATATATTTCTTCTGGAAATGTTGGTTCATTGTCATTAATGTCATGGATTTTTATGACAAACTCTGATTCAGGCTCCACTGGCCTCAGAGTTCTTCTGTTAATAGCCTGGGCACGAAGAGTGTAAAAGGCTTTCTCCTCCCTATCAATCCTCCGAGTGGCATGAATGTCACCTGTTTTCTCATCAATAATAAAAAGAGTACCAGCCCCATCTCCTGATAAAATGTACTTGAGAGACCCATCTCCCTTGTCCTGGTCAGAGTGAAGCTAGAGGAGAGAGAGAGAGAGAGAGAGAGAGAGAGAGAAAATATTTTTAAAAAGGGGGTCAGTTTTTTTAAGACATGAAGTGATTCTGCATGTAAAAAAACAAGATGAGGACTGAAAAAAACACTCATTTTCTATTTACATTGACTTGGCACATTGCAGTCATTGTGCTGTATTAAAGCATTCACATCTCCCTTACTTAACACAAAGAGTCATTTCACTAGACTGATGTGGCAGATTTTAGTTTTCCAGCAACACCTGTTCTCTGCTGTGAAACGTTTGTGCCACAAATCTTAAAGAAGAATTTTATGTTAATGTTGACCTTTTCTTTCCTTGAAGAGAGCCTATTAAAAATTCACAACCTGCTGTGTTAGTTGTAAATTGACTAAGCAGATAAAGGACATGGCAGGATACATGACAATTAAGGAAAACAGAACAACTGGTGGTGTGTCACACAATTTTTAATTTTTTTATTTCTTATTATTTATGTTTCCTTCTCCTAAACTGGAGTACATTTCAGTGTAACTCATTATCACTTTTATGCCCTTCAAATAGTTTAAATGGGTTAACCAAAAAGCAACAGATTCATTAAGCAATCAGTATTGATTTAAATCAGATTATCTAGATATCTTTCTTTACTAATGACTTCTAACACTGGAAGAGCCCTAATGCAAAACGTTTTGCTATTTTTTACTGTACTGAAATGCAATTGGCTAAGCCAGAATGTTACACTGAACACCACCTCCCCGCTTCCAGTTACACAATTCCCTGCTATCTCATTGAGTCAGTTATGTCTGATTTGCAGAACTGAATAATTCAATTTATTTTCACCCTGAAATGTATATTTTAAATTTTGCAGATGTGTCATATCTGATAAAGGCCCCACTATTATTTTTTTAAAGCATGTCTAATCTGCTTCTGATTTTGTGGCCACGATGTTGAGCATGGAATTTTGAGAAAAAAAACAACGACCACCAACTCTTTAAGCCCATTTAGTGAGTTCAAGCAAGCATTGGCAAAATTTATGATCATCGTAAGCATACAGTTACATGCCTCACTAACTTATGTGTGCATTTAATGACACTGTACATAATAGTTAACAACAATAACATTAATTTATAGGTGCAAACAGTTGGACATCTAAACACTATAAAATATGTCCACACTTATTTGCATCATCACATTTGTTGAAACATTTATTTATAGGCACAAAATTGTAGCAACAAAATCAAAGTTCACTTAAAAAGAATGATCAGGCCACAAGAGTGTTCAAATGATCCAAAAAGTTTTACACATGAAATAAAACTAGTGCAGCACTTTGGGCTTTTTCCTCGTATTCTAACTATAGTTAGGGAAAACAGCATAGCAATATTAAAGTAGCATTGACTACTTATAAGAATACCATCTTCAATCATATAAGCGAGGATAACGAAAAGATGTTCATGCTTAGGGAATAAACTGATCACACACTTAGATCAGGTATAAATATTCCTCTATGGTATCCAGTTATTACATGTGTTTTCCTGGTGCACTATGTTGCTTTCATATTTTCCTCTAAAGAATCTATTTCAGGCCAATATCAGAGGCAAAATTCTAGACTAGATGGACCACTGGTCTGCTCTGATGTAGCAATCCTCAGGTGTCTGTGCAGAAGCCAAATGAGTTCAATGGAGCAGAGGGATGAAGTAAAGGTCAGGGGATTAATTACTCTTGCTGTGGTAAATTTGCAGAAGCTGAATCTTTCCCACACAATCATAATGAGCAGATCCTGGAGAAGGGAAGGAACTCATGCAGGATCTAGGATCAAAGCCATTATCAGCTTAGAAACTGAGAAACTTAGAAAATTGATTAAATGTTATTGAACTTTGATTAGAGTCATTTTCCCATTCTCTCTTGATTCACAATAACTAACAGTAAGCGTAAGCACGGAGCAAAGAATTACAGATTAAATTTTGCTTGAGCTAAAAATAAACAGTGTACACAAAACAAATGTTTGTCATACATCTCTCTTTTTCTACAAAAAAGGAAGACAGTCAGGGACAGCTGGCACCATCTAACAGGAAGAAAGCAAGGAAGGTAATTCTAGGGGAAGTCTCTTCTATGTAAGCTCCAAGTCCTCTTCTTTCCCCCTCCAGATTCTTTGCCCTTACAACTTGGAAGTCTCAACCTCTCCTCAGGCCCAAGAAGTGCCCACCAATTTGAGAGATGCTGTCAGCTCTCCCTGCTAAGACCCCATCACCCTCCTGCAATATGAGAGTTCTGGGGGTGGGGAAAAAGAGTTGTCTCCCTGCTGTATCAGATATAGGAGCCAACCCCTTCCTTAGCTTCAGTAGGGCATGCCTTCCCCTATGTTATGGTGGCCCTGCCTCGGGTGCCCTCCTATGGCAGGCAATGGCACAAAAAGTGTGCCTACCTCAGTATCCCCTTTTCTTCTAGAATCCCCAATAACTCCAGACATGCTTCTACATGTAAATGGCCCTTTTGTGGGGTTAGTTTATTACAAAAGTCCCACAATCATAATTCAAAATTCCCCAGCACAGTCCAAATAGTACATTCACTCTTTCAAGTCCCTACAGTCCATCAATACACCAAATACAGCTCTGGCTCTTCTCACTGTGTCCCATCTCCCCAATGCAGCTTTGACTTCTCTCACTGCACCTCATAACCGCCCCGTTAGCTGGGGCATTTCTCTGCCCTGTTTCCCTATAGTTCCAGCTCCTGCCCAGAGACATCAGTGAACCCCTCCATCATCCCCCAGACTTCAGCCCTCCAGCTCAGAGAGCCAGCAGGCATCTCCCTCTGTTGCTCTGAGTCTTCATTCCTTTCTGGCTGTGGCTCGGTGTCCTGGGGAAGTTTGTAGGTGGAGCCCTCTCAAGTGCCTCATGTTTTCATCAGCCTGGTCTGGTTTGCTGCTTACTAGGAAACTTTCCCTGCTCCCACCTTCAAGGGCAGCCCCTTCCTGAAGCTCTCAGCCCAACTCTGCCTTTCTTCTGAGCTCTCTTATTCTCTGAACTCTGGATTCCGAACTCTGTTGCCTTTGGACTGCCTGTCATTTATAACTCCCTGGGGCATCCCCGCTCTCCCCATTACACCAAACTAGGGTGCAGCAGGACTGCAACAGAAGAAGCTGGCCCAATTTCATTTAAGGGGCCAGGTACCATGTTACACTTCCCTAAATACACTTCCAATTCTGGTTTATCAGAAACTGGACCCCCCTCTGGAACAAATACTTCCACTTGACAATTGCCACCTGCTAAGTTGTGACAACTTGAATGATACTTCCTGACCCTACTCCCATGAGATCCTGGAGCTGCTGTGGAGTAGGTGAAAAAAACTCGCGCCTGCTCCAGCCAATCTGGCTATGAGCGAAAAATTCTTCCTCAGTCCCAAAAAGGTTAGTTGTACAAGTCCCCCAGCAAACCAAAAAACCTGGTTCTATGCTGATCCAATTAGAAAAAAGGGTTCTGACTGGAGTTCTGACTGGAGAGGAAAGTTATATATACCTTTCCTCTCCCCTAGGTGCTCAGGGACCCAGTGTTGGCAGATAATTACAGTATTTACACTACATATTTACTAGGTTGAATCCTGAAAAGTTTCCAAGCCAAAAAAAAAAAAAGGTTTGGAACTTGGACTGTACCTATTTTTCATATTGCTCGACACTCTGGATAAAGCCAATACAGAATGGAGATAGACATAGAGTTTCCCATTTCTTTATAGTAGGGCTGTCCATAATAGTCACAATAGTACTTTAAACTATTTTGTTATGAATTTAAAATGGGACTCTATTTCTCCAAAAGGATCACAAACCTATGCTCAGTTTCTGAGATTTGTCATATTTCAAATGGTCTCTCAGCTGCTATGCAAAAAGTACTTAATAAACTGCTGATGAAAATGTACTACATTTGGGAAAAGCCACAGCATTAAGTCAACAAAGAGTGTCTTCCTGTACAGCACCCAAATGCACCAGAAGTAGTTAAATAAAGGACTTTGAGGATACACCTATGAATGTTGGTGGTGGCTGGCTGCCCTACTGCAGAGCAGAATATTTAGAAAGAGGTTGAAGTTCCCACACTTAACATAAAGACTTCAGAAGAACTCCTGGGAGGATCTATCACCATGGTGTTACAGACACTGCAGGGGCAGTATGCTGGCACCCAATCCTACTCCAACACCAAGCACACATTACTGTAGGGTGCTCACTCTCCCCTTAAGCTTCATGGTCTGTAGGTCAATCTATAGGTGGCAATTAGAAGAGAAAAGCAGTAAAACACACAGAAGTGAGGTGAGGACATAGACTGTATTCTAGCTCATTCTGTAAGCACTGCCACATGTCAAAAATGAAATCACTTCTGCAAGGTGCTACAGCCTTACTCTATTGTGAGATCAAAAGCAGGTCCTCTGACACTGACTTCACACACATAGCATAGTTGCAAAGAAAAAAAAAAGAAAAAAAACCCTTCTTTTTAGTAAGATGGCCACCTATAATGCTAATATCAGAAATGTCCATTATAAATGATGTTTTGGGGAAAAAACCTCAAAATACTGAATTATTTTAATTAGTTCTATGACAATTTAAAGATATTGTCCCAAGTGAAATGTGATTTGTCTTTTCCAGACTAGCAGGGAAGTTGGAAAAAATAAGATGGTGAAGTTTTCCTATATACTGCTTTAAGTGTAAAACATTTCATATAGCTCTTTTGGCTAATGGGCATCTGTGTTTCATGACAGCCAAGCTGAGAAAGGAAGAGACATCTGTTTCACTTAGCAATTTTGTCTCACAAAACAATCAGCTGTGAAGATGTGGTTTTGTTTCTATATCCATACTTGATATTTTGCAAACCAATGAATTTCTTGTTTACCTCTCACAGGAGCACTTTACTATTCAGTGGTCACCACTGTATAATTTATCTTACTAGACAAATATCAGAATATCTGCTGTATTTTTTTTCAACAGGTCTGACTCACTGTACAGCAACTGCAATTACCATGTGTCACAGCTCTGTGCATTTAGTTATCAATGAGATTAAAATACTTTGTTTACCTGAAAACACATTCATTAGAGCACTATCACTTACTACTATAAGGCAGTATTATTAAAATGAATGCAGTGTAATAAATACTGGACAATGTTTGGAAAAATGTAGCAATAAGTCTATTAGGTGTATGGCTTTTATAGAAACTTTATTAGCAGTGCAATAGAGAAAGATACACAACAGCTAGAAAATGTAATTGAGTTACACAAAATAGAGCTAATTCAGACTCAATCACCATCACCATCCCCACCCCCCTTTCATGGAAAAGACAAATATGTAAAGATGATAGACTAATAAGTCTCTAGAGCAATTTCCATTCAGTTATACCTCTAGAGTTCTGCAGTATCTTCATTAAAGTCCATAGAGTTACTTTAGATTTACACCAGTGTAGTTCTAGTTTGAAAAGTGACTTGAAAATTACACTGGAGGTTTTCATCTTTATTGCCTTTCAATGATTCTAGAATCAAATCTGCTCACTCTATACGTAAAAAGATTTTTCTTCCTTAATTGCCAGCCCTCCAAGCTCCCCATGGAATCTGAAAGTTGGGTTCTTTCTGTAGCACTAACAGAAGTAAAAAAATTGAAACCTACTTCCATCAGAAAAGCCAGAAGATACTACTCTGAACAACATAAGGAGCAGATCGACTGAGTAAGAAGGTGCCATTTTCACATGCAAGAAAATGTGGAATACTGGAATAGCTAATAATAATGGCAAGTATTCTGTTGTAAGGATTAATACAATTTGTTTCTATTCAAATTACAGATTCAAAGGTCGTTATCTGAATTTTATTTAATGTAAAATTCAGAGTATCAAGATACAAATAATAAGAATGTATGTAGTCACTTTTCAGATTAGAACAGTACTACAAATAAAATCTATCAACTGAATTCTTACATTAAACTTCAATTCATTTCAAGCCCATTTTCATCTTGTTTTACTGCCCAGTAATATATAAGAAACTCCCCTGTATAAAACTAATCTTCACTTTTTTCCTCAGCAGTTTTCACCAAATAATACAGACTATTCAGTTCTACCTTCCCAAATGCATTTTTACTTCCTATAACTTGCAATAATATCTCTGTACAGTGTATATCTTCAGTAGCATGTACACCAACAATAAAACCTACATATGAAATTCAGATCTAGAAAATGTCCTGAATTTTCTACAGTTTTGAACAGTAATTTCACATGGAATGTTTAACTCCATCTTTATTTGTTAGCTTCTTTCTATTTAATTATATTGGCTATATGAATTAAATCATATATTGGAGGAAGTGTTCTTACCTATGCTGTAATTCTTTGCCCTAAACATTGATATTCCGAAGTAAAAAAGGAGCATCAAACCTTTTATTTTTTCATTCATCTCTTTTCTGAACACTCTGTAGTATAGTAGTACTCTCCTTGCAATTACCTCCTACAGGAAGGCTTACTTATAAAATACAAAAGCAGACCGTAATTCTAATAACTATGGTATTAAAGAACAGTTATTTCCCTTAACTCTCAAAACATAAGGTATTAAAACTTGTCAGTTAATTTCCCTTTGTACCAGCCTAGAAGACAAGATCTACAACAGATGTGGCAAAACCATTTCTCCTTTCCCTTTTCTCTTTTTAGAGTATCTATCCTCCACAATCTTTTCCCTAAGTGCTGAGTTTTAAGTGAAGCAGCTTGGTGCCAGATCTCATTCATTTGTAATGAGACTCACTTATTTCGACTTATTCTGAAGGTAGTTTTTAAAGTAACTCTCTTGTCTGATGAAGGATTTTGCACTGTGTTTCAATGATATACTTACAGTCTCACTCTTAATCTACTGAATCTCGTTCATTTATGTTGTCACAGCTTGCAAGTCCTGTGCTATTGCATGTTATTTAAAAGAGGTGAGAAACGGAGAGGAAAAATGCATATCTGAAAGAGCAATTTTGTGGGACTGGGGAAGATGAAGAGAGAACAAAGTTAAAAGAAAGTACAGCAACTGCATCTTGGCTGGGAGCTAAGAAAAGCTTTGAAATACTCTTACTTGTTCAGAACAAACACAAATACTCCACTCTGCACTGCACTGCACAGCCAAGGTTAGATTAGTTGATTTCAGTTTGGATTCATGTGCCAAATTTACCTCTGGTGTAAACCCACTCAAGTTATTCGGGAGAGGGGGGAGAAAACTTGAACAAACCCCATAAGACTCTTTAACCCATTGTTAACTACTGCTCTCCAGCATGACGCCTGTTGCTGGCTGATGACTCCTTGCTGTTGTAGGCTTCGAACTTCATAGGAGCAACAGAGGCTTCATCATGAGTGTGTTAAACCAGTGCCACCCTGGCTATGCCCCTCCCCAGGTCAAGCCCATCTAGCAGAGGGGGAAGTTGCAGCTGCCTTGTGCTGCCACAACTACTCTGGCAGAGGCATTCTCATTCTGGCAGAGCCAGTGGGACCTAGAGATTAATTTGATACCATGCACCAATAATAGTTGAGCATTATCAGGCCACTGTTTAATTTTCCTTCCATTGTTTAGTGCAAAAAGTAAAATATTACGGTAAGTTCTCCTTTTAAAACAGCACAAGATCAGAAGTAGATCAGTGCAGAATATGTACGTAACCTGTACCTGATAATGGTTCAAGCCAATAGGAAAGGACACACTGTGAGGTTTTCCTCGTGGAGTTTCTCCCACATTATTCTGGCAGGGTAGCTGTGTTTGCCATGGACTGAGCTGTAGGGCTGACCCACAAACCCTGCTGATCTATAAGAGGCAAGAACCATCCACATAATGACTTGGTCTCCTCATTGACTCTGAAGCCCAGTTTCCCTTTCCCACTCCCTAGAAGCTAGAACCAACCCCAGCCATGATCAGGGCTACTGCACAACTCTTAAACAGGCTTCCTGTGGCAGAGGGGTTTCGATGGTAAACGTAAAGCAATCTCAAGCTAGATCAAGTCTCTTAGGTGTTCTTCACATAGCTATTGGGCAAGGTGATGTACATCCTTTGGCCCAATCCCTTCCCAACTTGGGACTGTCCACTGCCTTTCTCTTCCCTCCTTAAGGATCTCAGCACACTGTGTGGGATCTCATGGAAGGGTTGTGGAGGGGGGGAAGATGCTACTTATGACTAGTATTTTACATTTCCTTATACTCATTATTGCATAGTTTATATGTTTCAACATTGGAATGGGTTTTTTTTGCTGGCATGTTAGTTTCTGGAGCTGCAAACCCTTATAGAGTATAATTGAAAGTTGTCCATTTTGAAAAGAGTTGACCAGGTTTCAAGAGCATATCCCCACTCAGCCAAGCATTCAGCAACAATCTACATAAATTAGTCTCAGGTGAATTAGGAAGCTTAATGTGCTGAAACCCAAAGCAGCCTTTTCTTTCACTGCACTGGAAACTCCAAAAACACAGGAAAGAAAAAAATATTAATCTACACAATCTTTTCAGTAAGGACAACAATCAAAGAGATAATTAAGCAACAGTTTGAGGAAACCTTCATGCCAACAATAAGCAACATGTTTTTTATTAGATAGCTTAAATATGACTTTATAAAGGAGCTTAGGTATTAACCAAATAACCATTAAAACAGCATTAGCCTTCGTACATCTTATTACACAATTTGCATTATGTATAAACATCATTAAGTCCTTTTCTTTTTAAATGAATGCAAAACTTCATTAACATCAATGCTTCTTAGCTCTTTTGGCTATTGCTGGAGGCTCACAGAAAAACACGGTTTTCTTTGTTTCCAAATATAATCACTGTAAAATGTAAATTGTTAAGGGCTGGGCAAAACATTTACCTCTCTAGCTTAAGTCAATGTTGTGTTCATGAACGTTCTGGAAACCAATTATAGTGGCACAGCACCACCAGCTCTGCCAACACATAACAGACTTCCTATACCCCACAACCCTGTCAGTGCACCCCAACCCAAGTGCAAACCCTGTACTGATCCACCAATTGATTTAGACTATGACTGCATTAGGGAAGGACTCTTTGTTATTATACTGGCATGGGTACATTCTTGGGGCAGCTGTCCTATGCCATTGCTCACCACTGCCCATGATACCAAAGCTACCCTCCTATTTGTAGTGCATTAGCTTTCATTGAGCTAATGTGAATATGTCTACTCAAGCTAGGTGGTGAGCTAGGAGGGGAGGGATGGCGAGAGGTCTTCCAGCTGCAGAAGGGGCAGAAAATTAAGATTTGTTGTCAGTAAGCCTTGGGTGGGTTGTTTGAGAAAATCTGTATTTTACTGGTCCCTCAGGGGTTTGGAAGGGTGTGGGAGGAGAAAGAAGTGGCAACTTCCTGATTTCAGCACAGATTAATGTGGTGTTTCCAAAGACAGCCCAGACGTTTGGAACTGACAATGCAGGTACCTTGACTGCTGAGGGAAAATAAATATGTGTGGTTGCCAACATATGGATGCTGGGGATTCTTGGATCATGAAGTTGCAGAAGCTCGTGAGAGAGCAAGGATTACATCATGACATGAACATTGCTGAGTACCGGCTGATTTGGATGGAGGTTGCCTGCCTTAGCATCATAATTTGCCTACTCTTCAGTATCTAACTGGTGAGCTAAGAAGTTGTGATCTTCCGGACACTGAGGTGATTCACTTGGGTGGAAGTGATCATAGTTTCATTCCTGGTATACATCTTATAAAATCTATCAGATTATATCTGGATTTGTATCCAGAAGCTGTGATAGTTGTCTCTGATTTGGCTGAGCATCTGAATATTCTCTACAGCAATAATATGAAAACTATTAATAAGCTATTAATAAGGTCTGTAACCTGCTTGTATTATCTCTCAGGGAGAGACACTGCCTGATTCAAATCCTGTCTAGTTTATAGAACTCAGATTGTGATTTTACTTTTATTTCTTAGGTAACCAACTTTGACCTGTACGTTTATTACTTATAATCACTTAAAATCTATCTTTCTGTAATTAAAAAATCTGTTTTATATTTTACCTAAAACAGTGCATTTTGGTTGAAGTGTTTGGGAAATTTACTCAGGTTGCAAGTCCTGGTGCACGTCCACTTTCCTTTGTAGAAGTGGTGGACTAGGTAATAAACTTACACTGGTCAGGCTTCTGACCAGGGCAAGATGGTACAGCTCTGAGGTCCTCGGCTGGGGAGCTATGGAGGAATTGGCCAGAGCCTCTGTATTGTTACTTCATGAGTGGCTGGCAAAAGCATTCATATAACTCAGTTGGTTGTGTCCCTGTCTGTGGATATCTGTGTAAGTGCAGTACCTGGAGAGGTTTATAGCTTATCACAATATCACACTGTGAGAGGGAGCTCAGGTTGGTAAGACAGAGGGCTCAGCGATACCACAGTTCTGGGCTGCACCCCAGGGAACCCATCACAGTAACTAAAATGGTTTACATTAAATCCTTACTTATTAATATAGCATCTTTTATAACAGTTCTTAGGAGGGTAAGATAAAAAATAGCTGTTCTTTCACCTTAATGATATAAATACGGACTTGATTCATATTCAGGATACCAAAGAGGATATTTTATTCCCAGACTACTTTTCAAATGAAACATCACAGGATGACTAAAATTATAAATGCCCATCTTAGTCTTCTTATGATTTAGAAGTTGTACCCCACAGTATTTTCTTCAAAATGCTAGTTGCTGCCCTTGGTAATTTATGCCATACCTGCATCATTATCTGAAAAGTATATCCAAATTGTGCAAATCACAATAACTGGCTCCACACTCTCACCAAAGCCTTCCACAAAGCATCTATGCCATTTTGGGGGCGGGATGAATTTTCTTGAAGCACACTTCATCACACTGTTCTCTTGCTCTTTCTATAATGGAATATATGATATTCACTCCATTGTGTCAAAACAAAAACAACCCCCCCCCCACCCTCCCACACACAAATCCTGCCTGAATTCTTGCACTCCTTGCTCAGCTTAGGTTGGTGACCTTGGCTTGCTGTTTTTGACATTCACTCAAAAAGCCTCCATTTGGTTTGCTTTTGCCTTCAGAACTATATATATCTACCTTCTTGCCCCCTCTTAATCTCCTCTTTTTCAAACATAGGTCCAGTTTCTCAAACCCTTTTGAATAACTGAAATCCTTGAGTCCCTGTATCATTCTGTTTGCCCTTTTCACTTCTGTATTCTTTTTATAATGTGACCAAAATTGAGCACACTATTCTAAACATAGCCTCTCTAAACTACTCTCTCTCATTTTATCCAACTTGTATAAAGCCACTTGAGCTTTTTCCTTAAGGCCGCTGCCAAGCCTTATTCCTAAAGTTTAATGACCATTAATCAATAATCATCCTTCTTATTTTCAACTAAATGGCACTGCAACTCTTTCTCTCTTAGTCTTTGTTTCCCACCTCCGTTCCCACTTACTTTGTTTTCCAACTGTAGTGTAATTTCCCCTCTTCAGTTATAATTACTGACATTTCTATGGTTTTCATTACCTGTAGTATCCTTGCTTACAGATCATGGTTGATGTCATGTAGTTGGTAGCTTGGTAGGTGTACCACAAGCCTTGAGGAGAGTGTAAATGGCACTTCTGGCCCTATTAGTTTTAGTACCCAGTGCATTCCAGGAAATATTCATCTATGAAAAAAATTCACCATTTGGGTTGGCAGAAAGGAAAGACTGCAAATGCATATTCCTGGTGGGAATTCTGTGCCACTGCTCAAGCACAGAATTCATGTCCTTTGCAGATTTCACCCCCCACCCCCCGCCGCCCTCACAGAATAATATATTCTGTTGGAAAGGTGCTCAAATTATACCTTTTTCCCACCAGGGGAAAGCAGCTGTGGCACCAGAAGAGAAGGCAGCTGGAACAGGGCCGGAGCAGCCAGCCATGGAGACAGAGGGGGAGAGGCTACCTTCTCACGGTGCCCTGCTTGTGGAGCCAGGTGAGGAGGCCTGGGATATAGAATCATAGAACTGGAAGGGACCTCGAGAGGTCATTTAGTCCAGTCCCCTGCACTCAAAGCAGGGCTAAGTATTATCTAGACCAAGGGTTGGCAACTTCTGGCATGCGGCTCACCAGGGTAAGCACCCTGGCAGGCCGGGCCAGTTTTTTTACCTGCCGCATCGGCAGGTTTGGCCGATCGCGGCTCCCACTGGCCGCGGTTCGCCACTCCAGGCCAATGGGGGCAGCGGGAAGCCGCAGCCAGCACATCCCTCAGCCCGTGCCACTTCCCACCGCCTCCACTGGCCAGTGGGAGCCGCAATCAGCCAAACCTGCCGACACGGCAGGTAAACAAAATGGCCCAGCCCGCCAGGGTGCTTACCCTGGCGAGCCGCATGCCAGAGGTTGCCGACCCCTGATCTAGACCATCACTAACAGGTGTTTGTCAAACCTGCTCTTAAAAATCCCCAATGATGGAGATTCCACAACCTTCCTAGGCAACTTATTCCAGTGCTTAGCCTCTCTGACAGTTAGGAAGATTTTCCTAATGTTCAACCTAAACCGCCCTTGCTGTAATTTAAGCCCATTGCTTCTTGTCCTATCCTCAGAGGTTAAGAAGAACAATTTTTCTCCCTCCTCCTTACAACCTTTTATGTACTTTAAAACTGTTATGTCCCCTCTCAGACAAAACAAACCCATTTTTTTTCAATCTTCCCTCATAGGTAATGTTTTCTAGACCTTTAATCATTTTTGTTTCTCTTCTTTGGATTTTTCGCCAATTTGTCCACATACTTGTCTACATACTTCCTGAAATGTGGCACCCAGAACTGGACACAATACTCCAGTTGAGGGCTAATCAGCACGGAGTAGAATGGAAGAATTACTTCTCGTGTCTTGCTTACAATGCTCCTGCTAATACATTCCAGAATGATGTTTGCTTTTTTGCAACTTTTGCACTTGTTACACTGTTGACTCATATTTAGCTTGTGATCCACTATGACTTCCAAATCCCTTTCACAGTACTCCTTCTTAGGCAATCATTTCCCATTTTGTATGTGTGCAACAGATTGTTCCTTCCTAAGTGGAGTACTTTGCATTTGTCCTTATTGAATTTCATCCTATTTACTTCAGACCATTTCTCCAGTTTGTCCAGATCATTTTGAATTTTAATCCTATCCTCCAAATCACTTGCAACCTGTCCCAGATTGGTATCATCCGCAAACTTTATAAGTGTACTCTTTATGCCATTATCTACATCATTGATGAATAGGGTGACCAGATGAGAGGAAGAAAATATCGGGACGCAGGACAAATGACTAAAAATCGGGACCGTCCCAATTTTATAGGGATGTCTGGTCACCCTATTGATGAAGATATTGAACAGAACTGGACCCAGAACCGATCCCTGCAGGATCCCACTTGTTATGCCCTTCCAGCTTGACTGTGAATGACTTATAACTAATGGGAATGGTTTTCCAACCAGTTATGCACCCACCTCATAGTAGTTCCATCTAGGTTGTATTTCTCTAGTTTGTTTATAAGAAGGTCATGTGAGAAAGTATTAAAAGCCTTACTAAAGTCAAGATATACCACATCTACCGCTTCCCCCCAATCCACAAAGCTTGTTACCCTGTCAAAAAAGGCTATCAGGTTGGTTTGACATGATTTGTTCTTGACAAATCCATGCTGACTCTTACTTATCACCTCATTATCTTCTAGGTGTTTGCAAATTGATTTCTTAATTATTTGCTCCATTATCTTTCCGAGTACAGCAGTTAAACTGACTGATCTGTAATTCCCAGGGTTGTCCTTTTTTCCCTTTTTATAGATGGGTACTATATTTGCCCTCTTCCAGTTTTCTAGAATGTCTCCCTTCTTCCATGACTTTTCAAAGATAATTGCTAATGGCTCAGTCAATCAGCTCCTTGAGTATTCTAGGATACATTTAATCAGGCCCTGGTGATTTGAAGACATCTAAATTGTCTAAGTAATTTTTGACTTGTTCTTTCCTACCTCATTTTCACTGGTATTCACTATGTTAGATGTCCAATCACCACCAACCTTCTTGGTGAAAACCAAAACAAAGAAGTCATTAAGCACCTCTGCCATTTCCACATTTTCTTTTATTGTCTTTCCCCCCTCATTGAGTAACAGGCCTACTCTGTCCTTGGTCTTCCTCTTGCTTCTAATGTATTGGGGGAGATGGACAGCGTGGATCACATGGGGTTGCTGGGGAGTAACATTGATTGGGGTTCAGAAGGGTTAGTGGGAATGACAAATTGGGGAGTGGACACAAGAACTAGTGGGATGGCAGCACTGAGTGAGGGGCTGAATGGGAGCATGGGTGCAGGGCCACATGGGGATGGAGGGAGAAGGAGTGGCTGAATGGAGTTGTAGGGACACATAGGGATGGGGCAGACTAGGGGTCAACCAGGATCTGCATGGGGGAGAATCCTCAACTCCCTAAAAATCTCTCCTCCTCTAAGACCCCCGCCCCCGCATTCTATACTTCTCCTACCAACATTCAACAACACTCAAAGTTCACTCCCAGGCTCCTGCCCAGCAATTTCTTCCCTCTCCTGCAGCTCCTCCATTATCTCTGACTTCCCCAAGCCTTTTTCACTGCTTCTGAGGGGTGCAGGAAATGTGTTTCTGTATTGCAGTTTAAATGAATTATTACTCAGAGTTTGGTATTAATATGCCTAGTAAGGAATTTATTCATCAAAAAACATTTCCTGAATCTTTTTTGTTGTCTGTATTGTTACAGACATACTTGCTGACAAGTATTTTGAAATAAATTACCAAAATAATTGAAACTGGTGTGATTATATTGTGTTATTTTGACAAATAAGCTATGCAGAACTTTAAAATATTGTGCACAGAATTTTGAAATTTTAGCTCAGAGTTCCCCCAGGCGTAATCATTCCTGAGACCCCCTCCAATTTTTCTCAAATCGCAACTCCACATTTAACCCTCTGCATCCCTCTAACTCTGCATTCCTTAGTGGCCCTCTCACCATTATTCCTTAATTTGCCTATAGTCTGCTAGCATTAATATTACTTCTGATCCACTGAATCGTCTCTATTAGAATGCACCCATCAGGGACTGATTAAAAGGATATTAAGAGCATCTGTCTAATTGCTCCTCAATTAAGCTATTCACTTGTCTGGCTCCTTATCCTTCCAGGATGACCCAAAATACTCTCCTGGGCTTTCAGGATTACTCCAATATATAGGGGGCACCTAAAGAGGAGATGGCAATCTCATTACATCATCATACAACTTAATTATCTTACTGTTCAATATTTCTTCTAAATAATAGATATTTACAGAGAACAAAACATCTTCTAGTACTGATCTGTGTGACAAAACAATTAGGGGGCTGGGGCACATGATTTATGAAGAGAACTGAGGGAACTGGGATTATTTAGTCTGCAGAAGAGAAGAATGAAGGGGGATTTGATAGCTGCTTTCAACTACTTGAAAGGGGGTTCCAAAGAGGATGGATCGAGACTGTTCTCAGTGGTACCAGATGACAGAACAAGGAGTAATGGTCTCAAGTTACAGTGGGGGAGGTTTAGGTTGGATATTAGGAAAAACTTTTCATTAGGAGAGTGGTGAAGCACTGGAATGGTTTACCTAGGGAGGTGGAATCTCCTTCCTTAGAGGTTTTTAAGATCAGGCTTGAAAAAGCCCTGGCTGGGATGATTTAGTTGGGGATTGGTCCTGCTTTGAGCAGGGGGTTGGACTAGATACCTCCTGAGGTCCCTTCCAACCCTGATGCTCTATGATTCTATGACATTCCACCATTCAAACTATATCTTCCCTAAATGCTTTCCCTCTGTATTAATATCCAGCCATGTCCATTTAGCCACTCATGCAGGTCAATACTGATAACATATTTACTTACACTAAATTAGAGATTCATTTTTTTCTGGCACTTTATTAAATGCTTTACTAAATTTGAAGTAAATGGCATCCACCTTTACTTCATCAGCTTTTTTTATTAGCTTCCTCAAAAGTGATAAAAATATGTCATGATTGTATTTTCCTAGATTCATACTATATTTGAGTTCATTATATTTACATAAATTATAACTCCCTAGATTTTCTCTCTCTCTCTCTTTTTTTTTTTTTTTACTACTGGTTTACTTTGATGTCTTCTGCTCAATTTCCTTCAATGCTCATTCTCATTCTGTCAGAATTTGCTTCTGTGAAATTGAACATCGTTGTTTATCTCCTTTCTGTTATCATTTTAACCTTTATTACTAACCTAACTAGATTACAACCATGATTGCTTAGGCAATAACAACAGTGCTTAGCCTTTATATTCTTCCTGATACAGTATTTTCAAAGCTCTGTGTACATTTTATTACTCTCAACACCTTTGTGAGTTTGATGATGTCATAACTATAAAGGGAAGGGTAACAGCTGTCCTGTGTACAGTACTATAAAATCCCTCCTGGCCAGAGACTCCAAAATCCTTTTCCCTATAAAGGGTTAAGAAGCTCAGGTAACCTGGCTGGCATCTGACCTAAAGGACCAATAAGGGGACAAGATAGTTTCAAATCTTGGGGGGGGGAAGGCTTTTGTTTGTGTTCTTTGTTTGGGAGGTGTTCGTTCTCGGGACTGAGAGGGACCAGACATCAATCCAGGTTCTCCACATCTTTCTAAACAAGTCTCTCCTATTTCAAACTTGTAAGTAAATAGCCAGGCAAGGCGTGTTAATTTTCCTTTGTTTTTCTCAACTTGTAAATGTACCTTTTACTAGAGTGTTTATCTTTGTTTGCTGTACTTTGAACCTGAGACTAGAGGGGAGTCCTCTGAGCTCTTTAAGTTTGATTACCCTGTAAGGTTAATTTCCATACTGATTTTACAGAGATGATTTTTACCTTTTTCTTTAATTAAAAGCTTTCTTCTTAGAACCTGATTGATTTTTCCTTGTTTTAAGATCCAAGGGGTTTGGATCTTGATTCACCAGGAGTTGGTGGGAGGAAGGAGGGGGGATGGTTAATTTCTCCTTGTTTTAGATCCCAAGGGGATTAGATCTGTGTTCACCAGGAGTTGGTGGGAGGAAGGAGGGGGGATGGTTAATTTCTCCTTGTTTTAAGATCCAAGGGGTTTGGATCGGTACTCACCAGGGAGTTGGTGAAAGGTTTCTCAGGCTTCCCAGGGAGGGAAATGGTGGCAGCGGAACCAGAGCTAAGCTGGTAGTTAAGCTTAGAAGTTTTCATGCAGGCCCCTACATTTGTACCCTAAAGTTCAAAGTGGGGATCCAGCCTTGACAGATGAGTATTGTGATTGTCAATTTACATGTGGAGTAAGTAAGGCACAAAGAAGTGATTTGATTTGATCAGCCTCTCACAGCAAGTCAATATGTATTCTTCACCTTCCTGAAATGTTTTGTATGCACTCAGCATAAGCACCCAAATTTCCTGAAGCACACACTCATGTATGTATGGAAACACATAAACCTCAAAATACACATGGCACAAACAATTACATCAGGATTGCATTTGCCTCAGAAGAAAACATGCAAAAATGCATGCATACATTGGAACATTTGGTGAATAATGTGCAAGAAAGAAGGCCCTGCACTGTTTCATGTCTGCATATTTCTTACTTAGCTTATTCCTTCTATTCAATGTCTCCTGTACGGTATTACATATCATTAACCTATTCTAAGCAATAAAAGCCTTTTAGAAAAAAAAACAATAAAAGCATTTTCATAACATAGAATAGTTCCGAAATACAAAAGGGGAGGGTCTATTTTCCTCCACAGTTGTTTTTGGCAGAGAAGAATAAAGTCTTGTTGCATGACCACGTATTTCTTATCAAGAATCCACATTAACAATTAATCCAAATGGGAACCCTGCCCATTTTTTTCTAAAATACCACACTTGCATACCAGTACTTTTACTATAAAACAAATCTTGCATCCATTACCTAGTTCTTACTCAGACAGGACAACCCATTGGTTTCCAAATCTACTGGTTTCTAGTTCCAGCTTGTCCCCATTTGTATGGGCAGACCGCAGGGCTGGGTGCACTGTGGAAGCACTATGCCTACCTCTCAGCGTGTATTGCTTTAAATCAAAGTGATGTACATTACTTATTTTAATTATGATTTAAATCAGCAAGCAGGAAACCTTGATTTAAATAATCGATTTTAAATGTGTTTTGCGTTTGAACTTTTTATTTTCCTAAAGAAAGGATGATTCTCACTAGTTGGTAACCATTAAAACATGTTACCAAGTATCAGAGGGGTAGCCATGTAAGTCTGTATCCACAAAAACAACAACGAGGAGTCCGGTGGTCACTTTTTTTTAAACATGTTGTTGTTTTTTAAACATGTTGATTTGCAAATATAGCCCTTATACTAAATTTGAAGCTTCTTTTTGCTAGCCAGGAAGATACTGTGTATGTATATACTTTTATTTAAGCAATTATATAGTTTAGTTTAAATGTATTAAGATTTAATTTTTTTATGTTAGAAAATGGTGAATGATGCATTCTGATTATGTGGTGTCAACCTCTATTTGGATGGAAATCTATTAAAAAGACACAAAAATAGCATTTTTATTAGTAGTATGATTATTAATTAAAATTACCTTAAATGTGTTGGATCCATCAAAAAAGTTTATCAAAACGTATTACATTTAAAACTGATTTATTAAACAAAAGAAGTAATATCTGTAGTTAGTGAATTGAACTGATTGTTTCTGGTCACCATGTCCTTCAAAATTTCAGAACTAGTAGACCTCATCCTCTTACATCTAACTTTTTATTCAGTTTGGAAGAGGAAAATAAGCTTTTCAGCATTTTCATCTCTCAGTTGGTTTCTTAACTTGAAATGAACTAATCATCAAACTGAGCTAGCTGAATAAATTGAAATGAAGAAAATATTCTCTTTGTACCTGCAGAAGAGATTGCTGCTGTCAAAAGCTGGTTCAGTACTTTGGTTCCAGCTTTGGTGCTTACCCCATGACTTCCACCAGTTCAGTGGTTTGACTTTCTTTAAAACTTGACAGCAAACATGTATTGCTTAATATTATTTTTTTTATTTAGGATTTTAATAGATTATAATAAATTTAGGCCTAAATGTAAATTGTCAATTTCAAATTCCATTTTAAATGTTTTTTTTTTAAATGAACCCGTATTTAAACAGCAACAAAAATCATTGTTTTGTATCCTCCCCACTAGCCCCTGGTGTACAAAGATGGGAGTGACTGGTATAATTCTCTAGCTGCTTTCTTTGACCAACGTGAGGAGCAACAATGATGAGCTCTATATCCAGCCACTACTGCTAGCCGTGAAGTCTCAGTAGTTTGGAGCTTTTGACAGAAAATTGTTTAAAGTAGGGCAACGATTGTCCAACTGTGGGCTGTCACCCCATTTTAATGGCGTCACCAGGGCTGTCTTAGACTTGCTTGGGCCCAGGGCCAAAGCCAAAACCCAAGCCCCAACGCCCGGGGCTGAAATCCGAGCCCCACTGCCCAGGGCCAAACCTGAAGCCCAAGGACTTCAGCCCTGGGTGGCAGGGCTCAGGCTATAGACTGTCTGCCTGGGGCTGAAGTCCTTGGGGTGGTAGGGCTCAGGCTTTGACTTTGGCCCTGCCACCCAGGGGAGTGGGTCTCAGGCAGACTCAGGCTTCAGTCCCCCCTCCTGGGGTCATGTAGTAATATTTTTTGTCAGAAAGAGGCCATGTGCAATGAAGTTTGAGAACCCCTGAAGTAGAGAAAACAGTCATTGGGAAAAAGGCTGGCTCAGAAGTCACAGAAAATAATTGTAAAGAAAGGACAATATCATGCCCCCAAGATCCACATGAGGTGGTGACCCTGTGCATGCATTATCCACTGCCACAATACCATTATGCCTTTCCATCAAAGGGGGAATCCATGTGATAGAAAAGTTCAGGGAAAGAGTTGGGTTGGGGACAAGGAGTGGAAACCCTTGCATTGGGTAGGGCAAGGCTAACAGACACATAATTGACTCTTCTGGCCCTATGGAGATGACCCAAGCAAAGGTAATAGGAGTTTGGTTCCATACTGCCTTTCCAAGAGAGTCTTGTCTATGAAGCAAAACCTTTTGAGGGTGACTCTTGGTCATGCGGCTGCACTGGCAGAGCGGGGGAGTCGGCTGCCGAAGTATAAGCTCATGCAGCATATAGATGCCTCTGACCTTCTGTTGATCTTCTGCCTTTGGAGTATAGGGGCAAGAGGTGAGGAGAGGGGATCAGCAGGTTTTGTGGGTGGGGCCTGCAGCCTGTTTCTTTTCCATTCTCATCTCTTTACTCTTCTAGCATTTTCTGAATTTTCCAAAAATTCCAGGCCTAATCCTGGAAACAGCTGAGCTCCCTGAAGTCAATGGTAGCTGGAGGTAGCACAGTACCTGCAAGATTTGCTCATCAGCATGCAAGTTCAAGCGATTAGTCTCTTGGCCATGACAGGTCTCACTCCCATTCTCTCAGATGGATGTCATTCTCAAACATCAAGTACACAGAAGCTGGTTTGAGGCTGCATATTTAAAACTGCCAAAGGGCAAAACAGGGAGTAGATGATACACACAATGGTCTGCACCGAGGAGCAATTCCTCCTTTAACCTCCTAAAAAATGAGCCATGAAAACAATCAAGAATGGGAACATACTCTAGGTTGAGACACATGAACCAACAGCAACATTAGTGGGGAACAGGGGTGGGCTGTTGTGTGTGTTTATTCAGAAGAGCGATGTTCCTCTGCCCAATCAGGACAACAAATAATTTGAATTTAAATTATATATTGCCTCAAAAAACACAAGGGCGCTGTTTAATGCAGAATTTTATGTTTAAACATTGTTTATCAGCTGCACAGACAAAAATCCAGATATTAAAAATAAGACAAGACTTCCAGCAGAGACACATTTTTAAAAGATAAACAATAATTTTTTAACTTTTTAGACACATTCCCCTCCTGGGTATTTTATTGTAAGTGACTGATTTTCACTTACCAACACCCTCCACTCCTCATTGTTATCTGTGTATATAGGATTTTGAAAAGGTCATCTGCATTTGATAAAAGAAATACCCCTAAAGTGCCAGACTTTAAATTGCTGTTGAAACTGCAGGGTTTTCAGCTATTTATACATTTATAACTTCAAACAAGGTATATGTCAAACATTTCTGAAGCTTCCTTTTTTATTATGCTTTTAATTCCTGGAGTGAAAGACTATTGTGATGAAGTGGACTCTGCTTTTCCATAGCTACAGCTATGAATACATATCATCTCAGTTTAATCAGTTTTTTACTTTTTAGAAAATCCTTTTGTGATAGGCAGACATCACTTTAAAAGAAAGAAAGAAAAATATTTCCTAAGACACTAGTTTAAAGTATGAATATTGTTTTACATAGACTTCTTTCTTTCCTAAAGGAAAGAAAAGCCAGCCTATAGAAGCACATTATCGTTTAAAAATCCTTGGTTGGAAACCACCCAACAGGATTGTAAGCCCTCAGCATGATGGTAGCTAAGTACATTTCACTGATGATTAATTCTCTTGTATGTCTGGTGGAAGGGTGCCCAATATCCACACAGTCTTCACTCTAAATCTCCCTGCCAGCTGATCAATGGAATTACATTTTTGTGCTGGCACTAGACTGAACTGATTGTCTCATTTAGAAATGAGATGCTGCAATGCCAGATCAATGCTACTGGTCGGTTATGAAGGAACATTTTAGAATGTTTTAAAGTAGTTTTCTTATAGGGATGAAAAAGGCAAATGGCATAAACCCTAGAGTAACAGTTAGTGTGACTATGTCAACTTCTCTATTTAATTTCAGTTAATTTATTAACATAGTAAACAACCTACTGAATATAGAATTGTCTATGTAATTAACATCTCTACCACTGCAAACATGCCTTCTCAGTTCAACTAAAACCATCTATCATTTATACTGTGCTCATCACCATAGTATGAGTGTCCCCAAGATCTTGCTTTCTCAGACTCATCCTGCCTATAGTTTGGAATTTCAGGATCTGATCCTGCAAGGTGCTCAGAATCTGTTGCTTGCTTTCTTTAAAACAAACAAACAATGGCTTGCACTCCAAGCGCATATATAGTATGAAAAACATGCAAAATTTAAAGGCAAAATCAGTTAAAATAAACTCTCCGGCACCTACCCATCAAACCTAACAATTCCCTATTTAATCCACTTACACTTCCTTCATGGCCTGGATCAATATTAAAAGCTTACGGCACCCTACATGATTGATAGATTCAGATTCAGGAAGCCTGCCAAACAATTAGTGGGGCCATTGTGTGATCGAAGTACTAAAGGAGAACTCAAAGAAGACAAGGCCATTGCGGAGAAGTTAAATTAATTATTTGCATCGGGCTTCATTGCTGAAGATCTGAGGGAGATTCCCACACCTGAGCCATTCTTTTTAGGTGACAAATCTGAGGAACTGTCCTAGATTGAAGTGACAGTAGAACAGCTTTTGGAACAAATTGATAAACTAAACAGTAATAAGTCACCAGGACCAGATGGTATTCGTCCAAGGGTTCTGAAGGAACTCAAATATAAAATTGCAGAACTACTCACTGTGGTGTGTAATCTATTGCTTAAATCAGCTCTGTACCAGATAACTGGAGGATTGCTAAAGTAATGCAGCTTTTTTAGAAAAGGCTCCAGAGGTGATCTTGGCAACTACAGGCTGGTAAGCCTAACTTCAGTATCACACACATTGGTTGAAACTACAGTAAATAACAGAATTATTAGACACAGATGAATATGATATGTTGGGGAAGAGTCAATTTATTAGAATTGTTTGGGGGATCAACAGACAGGGTGACCCAGTCAATACAGTGTGCTTGGACTTTCAGAAAGCCTTTGGACAAAGTCACTCACAAAGGCTCTTAAGCAAAGTAAGTAATCATGAGATAAGACGAAAGGCCCTCTCATGGTTAAAATACAACAAACAAAAGGTAGTATAAACAGTCAGTTTTCACAGTGGAGAAAGATAAATAGTGGGGTTCCCCAAGAATCTGTACTTGGTTCAGTGCTATTCAAGTATTGATAAATAATCTGAAAAAGGGGGTAAATGTCGAGGTGGCAAAGTTTGTAGATGATACAAAATTACTCAAGACAGTTAAGTCCAAAGCTGACTGTGAAGAGTTACAAAGGGATCTCACAAAACTGGGTGACTGGGTAAGAAAATAGAAAATGAAATTAAATGTTGATAAATGCAAAGTAATGTACATTGGAAAACATAATCCCAACTATACATAAAAAGTGAGGGGCCTGAATGAGCTCCCACCAGTCAAGAAAAAGATGTTGGAGTCAATTTGGATAGTTCTCTGAAAACATCTGCTCACTGTGCAGTGGCAATTAAAAAAACTAACAGAATGTTAAGAATCATTGGCAAATGGATAGATAAGAAGATAGAAAATATCATAATGCCACTATATAAATCCATGGTCACCCTATCTCAAAAAGATATATTAGAACTGGAAAAGGTGCAGAGAACCACAACAAAAATGATTATTCATATGGAAGCTGTTCCATACCCCTAGAGCAGGGGTGGGCAAACTACAGCCCACGGGACTGTCCTGCCTGGCCCCTGAGCTCCTGGCCCGGGAGGCTAGCCCCCGGCCCCTCCCCTGCTGTTCCTCCTTCCCCGCAGCCTCAGCTTGCTCGCTCCGCTGCTGCCGCAATGCTCTGGGCGGCAGGGCTTTGAGCTCCTGGGGCAGCGCAGCTGCAGAGCCCTGCCTGACCCGGTCTCTGTGCTGCGTGGTGGTGGTGGCAGCAGTGGAGGTAGCATGGCTCAGCTCCAGCCGGGCGGCGTGGCTGTAGCGCCGCCAGCCACTGGTGCTCCAGGCAGCACGGTAAGAGGGCAGGGAGCATGGAGGGAGAGCTTGGATAGAGGGCAGGGGAGATCGGGGTTGTGGTTAGGGGGCAGGGGTATGGATGGTGGTTGGGGGAAACAGGAGGTTGAATGGGGGCAGGGGTCCTGGAGGGGAAGTCAGGAAGGAGGGGGGGTTGGATGGGGCGGCAGGGATTCCAGGGGCAGTCAGGGGACAGGGAGAAGGGGTAGTTGGATGGGGCAGAGGTCCTGGGGGGGCAGTCAGGAATGAGAGGAGGGGTTGGATGGGGCGGCGGAGGTCCGGGGGCAGTCAGAGGACAGGGAGCGGGGGTGTGTGGATGGGGTAGGGGTCCCAGAGGGGCCATCAGAGAAAGGGGGGGGGTTGGATAGGGCAGGAGTCCTGGGGGCGCAGATAGGAGGTGGGGGCTGGGCCACGACCCCCTCCCCTAACCAGCCCTCCATACAATTTATGAAACCCGATGCGGCCCTCAGGCCAAAAAGTTTGCCTGCCCCTGCCCTAGAGATTATAAAGATTGTGATTGTTCATTTTAGAAGAGAGCCAACTAAGGGGCATGGGATATGACAGATTTCTATAAAACTGCGAGTGGAGTAGAAAAAGTGATTAAGGAAATGCTATTTACCCTTCACATAACACCGGAACCAGGGCCATGCAATGAAATTAATAGACAGAAGGTTTAAAACAAAACAAAAAAAAGGAAATACTTCTTCATACAACACATTGTCAACCTGTGGAACTCATTGCCAGGGGTTTAAAAAAAAAGAATTATATAAAGTTCATGGCGAATAGGTCCACCAATGACTATTAGCCAAGATGGTCAGGGATGCAACCCTATGCTCCAGGTGTCCCTGAGCCTCTCTGCCAGAAACTGGGAATAGACAACAGGGGATGGATCACTCAATAATTGCCCTATTCTATTCATTGTATCTGAAGCATCTGGCACCCTCCAGTGTCAGAAGACAGGATACTGGGTGAGATGTACCATTGGTGTGTTCCACTATGGCCATTCCTATGTTCTTATTCTGGCAGACTGGTGTAAGAGAGGAGGAAACCGAGTTTGTGAACACTGTACTAGTGCTTGTGAATGTTTTGCACTAGTTAAAGTGCCTAAATGGTCTTCAGATATAGAGAATGCAGGGCCAGAAAGTAGTCAGGTGCTGGAATAACAGCCCTTAAGGGGTCTATGGCATTTAGAGGATCTCTAAGATTGGTCTTGCACAGAGAACTAATCCATCCAAACTTCCAGTCAACCTAAGTTAAACGCAAGGAAACTTTGTGCCCCCCACTTAACAGCTCAGACTTTCCCCATTATACTAAGTTGCCTTCTGGGAGAAAGCTTATTAGCCTTCTAGCCTCCTTCCCTACAGCATTTGTTTGAGTGTCCTTCCTTCCCTTCTAGCGCTTCAGCAGCAGCTCATTGGCCTATTCCCATCCTGCTTTTCCAGGTGCATGGTGAAGTAGTATACTATCCACTCTTCTTAATATAGGTCCCATAGAATTGTGGAGAAGTTGGCTTATAGTCAACATATTAAAAAAGGACTGCAGGATAGCCAATCATCCCTAATGACCAGGGCCGGCTCTAGCGTTTTTGCCACCCCAAGCAGAAAATAAAAGAAAAAAAAGCTGCGACTGCAAGCGGCGGCAGCTCTACCAACGCTTCATTCTACGGTAGCAATTCAGTGGCAGGTTCTTCGCTCCGAGAGGGAGTGATGGCCCCGCCGCCGAATTGCCGCCGAATGGCTGGAGGTGCCGCCCCGCTCTTCATTGGCCGCCCCAGGCACCTGCTTGCTACGCTGGTGCCTGGAGCCGGCCCTGCTAATGACACCAAATGTGTGCTCGTTGGGGACAGCTAAAGGAGAACCCTAGGTTTCTCCTCCCAGAATACAGGTGAAAGCAAAGGAAGAGTCTGGGACTGCTAGCGGACAATCGGCTGAAATGAAATCTAGTGTCATGCTCAGTTGCCTGGTTTTGGACCCAACTAGAAGTTTTGCAGATTTCTGCCAAGGTTTTTGGTGTATCTGAAAAGAGTTTTGCAGGAGGCCTGAGCTCATGTGCATGGTTTCTGGTTTTATTTAGCATGTTTACAGAGCTCTAGTTAGTGTTTTATCTTTCTTTTCAATCATTACTGCAAGATATCAAATATCTGGCTGTTTTATTAGAACAACATTGGCCAAATGATATTGGAGCACTGTTTTCCCTATACCTCTGATTAACAGACTGAAGACAAACAGGTCAACAAATTAACAACTCTCGTAGGCTGTGGCACAGCTTACAAAAGTGACACACATGCCATTTAAAATAAGACCGGACAAAGCTCTGAAAAATATACCATTGGGAACAATCCTGCATTTTCAGGGGAATAGAGTTAGATTACCTAAACAAATCTTTTACATATATAGAGAGTTTTGACACTATGATATGATACAGCATGCACAGTGGATACTAACTGTCCTGTAAGTTTTGTAGCTGCATCTCCCTATTTCTGATTAAATTCCTTTCTTTATGGCTAAATAGACTATACATTTTACCATCTGTAACATTATTGGACAAATTTCTGAATACTAACAGATTCTGTCCATATGTATTTTGTGTTTTCTTTCTCTAAACTTCATCAAGTTTTGATTGCTGCTGCTACTTCGATCTTTTTGGTCTTAGATAATTTCCCCCCCACTTTGGGTAGACTTGGGTATGAGCTGCAAAATTCAGAATTGTAGACAAACTCATTCAAATTCTGAGGGATTTGTGGATGCTAGTTTTGTTTTGGGCCCATCTTTCTTTTTCATTAAATCCATTGGGCTATTATTATATTATGACCCACATTCTGTATTTTCGTTTTCAGTCACTAAAAATTGTATTCATGGACTTTATGTATGTCTAGCCTAAAGAAAGTACAATTATGCACTTTCATACTACTGTTACATTCCCTCTTATTGCACACGCTGTCACTTCTACTCTGTGATATTCTGTTTACTGATGCTTGCTTCTTTTGTGGTATATTGAAAACTGTGAAAATTACAAGCTATCACTTTAAATTTCAGGGGGGTTTCCTGCTCCTGCTTGCAGGCTAAGGAGCTCTGCAGGGAAGTGTGCAATCTGGGCCTAGGAGTCAGTTAACTGGCAGACAGCCTAGGATAAGGTGGGGTGGGTTGTGTCTTTATGTTTTAGGGAGAGCCTGCCTTGTCTCTCTCTGGTTATGGGTTCTTGCATATTATCATTTTTATTTCTAACAAATAAAGTAGTGTTATGTTGCAACCTTCCAGCAAGAGTATTCTATGTTTTATCTAACTTCTCTGTGGTATGCCATGAAACATAACACTTTCTATTCTTGCGTAACTACTGGTAGGGTTGCCAACAGTCCTATATTACAAGGGATATCCCTTATTTTTTCAACTCTGTACAACAGAGTTGCTGAGTGCTGCAAAAAGCATCAAGAAATACCCTAGCAAATGAAGATGAGTACTGATTATTAATTAATTAATAACAAATAATACATAATAAATAATAACAATAATAGTAGGAGGAGGAGAGGAAGGGCAGGGGTGCTAAGAAAACAGTCTCTTATTTTTGAAATACAATGTTGGCAACCCTACCTAATGGCCCAGTCAGATTTTTCTTATGGAATGTATTGAATATATAAACATTCCAATTTGTGACATAACTAATCCACTGGAGGTGTTGGTCCAAATCCTGCTCCTTTTACTCACATGGGTAATCTCCAGTGACCTGAGTGGTGACTGGTTATGTGAACACAGTTGCTACTGGCTGAGAGTGATGTGTAGAACTGGGTGGAAAAAATGTGCAGTATTGTGATGGGGGAGAAAATCCAAAAAAAAAAAAGGTATTGCATCAAAATGTTCATGTTTTTCCTCCAAAATGAAGGGAGGGAGAAAACCACAGTTATTTTTGCCATGGAAAAATATGCAAGTTTTGCCTAACATATTTTTTTGAAAAAAGTCAATTTGATCCAAGGTTTGCTTCTGTCTTTTTCTTTTATGTATATATGTATTTATTTTTGTTAAGAAACACCATATCTAAAAAGGTGAAATTTCACCCTTAACTAAATTCACCAGATTTTCAAATTTTGCATGTGGGAATTCATGAAGCAAAACCAGATAGTTTTGGATAGTCCTATTGTGAGACATACACAACAGGGTAGAGTTTCCTGTATTATGAGAGTCCTACGAGATCCTATAACACCAACTATGATCTACACATGAAGAGAAAAGGTTAAAGAGTCTTTTAGCTATAGAAGAGCTAAGTATTCCATTTTGTGCTGCAAAGTCTATCTCATAAATTCAGGGGCAGTAAGAGTCAGTGAGAGATGACAGGATGTGGAATATTGCTGCCTTTCAACACTTTGCTTCAAAATCTGAGGACATCAATTTATTAACATATGAAACAAAAATATTTTCAATACCTACTCAGGTTAAATCAGGTAAAACTGGAAACTTTAAAGCTTAGTTTTTAACTAATGGTTAATTCTATTCAGCAGAGTTAGGATAGAAAGTACCGTAAGCTTCATTTCAACAAACTACATCCTATACTGTGCACTCCTTTAATGTAAACTAATTAAAATTGTAAGTGATTTGTTTTCATTATTCATTTGTGAGTGGCATTAGTGCTGATGTAAGGAAAGGACAGATTGATAGCAATGATTAAACCAATCATCATACTGTAAGTTTGCCAGAAAAGCTCCCACAAATGCCTTACAGTAACCATTACAACAGCTTCACCATTTCACTCTTTCATTGCTCTCAGGAAGAAACTGCCAAGTGTCAATCTATCTGGTAGCTTTTTGTTCTACAGGCAAAGGAGAACTAGGATTAGACTATCAAACTCATCTTCGCTTAAGACTTGAACAAGATATGAACCCACACCTGTAGAGATGAAATTATAGTCCACTTACCCACTGCAAAACATTTAGCCACAACAACTTTATGAGATCAAACTAATTGCATAATTAAGCTGAAAAAGAAAAAGCTCCTGTCCTGAACCTGTAGCTGTAGTGTTTTCTCATGTGCATTCTCCTGTGTATGTTAATTTATCTTTTGTCAGACATGTACATATAATAGCAGAAAAAATGAAGAGTTTTTCAAACCATTTCAGAACATTCACTATAGGTGTTCCCAGACACTTAATTACTATGAACAGGTTGTAGTGTGTTGGGAAAAAGTTATTACAGCTGGCATAGATCTGTTCAGTACACACACACACACACACACACCAAGATGGGGCGGGGGGGAGCAGAGAGAGAGAGAGACCTATCTTGGAATACAAGTGTGAATTAAAATATTCTTGACAACAATGGTACTTCCTTAAGATGATAATTGTTAGAACAGTACTTTTGGTTCTGTAGGAAAAAGTCATTAATTTTTTTCTTCAGGTATATTTAGGATTAATCCAATTTTGCAGCACAAGCTTGAAAATGATATGTCTTGTAACAGCACCTCTTCCTTAATAATAAATAAATACATTTCACCTGGCACTAAAACAAAGGAGGAAATAAAGTAGGAATCAGTCCTTGGCACATTAAGAGGCTATATTAAGGTCATGTTACCCTTTCACCACAGCTAAAACAGAATAGAATTCTTAATCATTATTATAAAACAACAAATCTAGATAAAATGTCTGTGTGTCTGTTAGAATTTTAAACTTCAATTGGCTCAATCTCTGAGTCACCTCTCTGGAATTATGAAAAAATGCTTTGTTGTAGGCTATTATCTTCTATGATAGCATTACGAAGATTTTCCAGTAGATTCTATAATCCATATGTAAATCATATCCTCCTATAATTCCTTCCTTTTCTGGGTCTAATTTTCTCTAGTTTGCCAGAAAGGATAGTGTTTGATAATGGAAACAAAAATATAGCTTTGACATAAATAAGCCATGCTTTAGTATTATCATCACCATCCATTTCAACTAGCAACCACAAAGTGCTAGACACCCCCATACAAACAAAGGAAGGCCTGGCCCCTTCCCCAGAGAGTTTACAATATGTAGTACGATGTTATTGGGGGGAAAAACACAATTATTGAGTGTTTTTTTTTTTAATTTATCCTACATTAAAAAATAAGTCACTCATATATTATTTAGTAAAAACCCAGATTTACTTCAATATATTCAGAGCTGTTGTGTCTATCTCAGCAGGTCACAAATGTGCTTGAATAGCTGCTTTCTTAACATTAATTGGTGACATTTTAGTTCCTACTGAGTTAGGCATATCCTGTATCTTGCTCATGAAAATCTAGGCTACATTCCTATAATATTCTTCCAGTTGTATTTTCTGGAACCAGCTTAAATAATAATAAAGGCCACAAAACAAGCAATGTGCAAGCTGCATTCTGAACTTCATTCACAGGTTGGAATGCTTTCATTGGATATTATGATACGCAGCAGTCTTCAGCAGGGCCGGCTCTGGCTTTTTTGCCGCCCCAAGCAAAAAAAAAAAAAAAAAAAACTGTGGGGCGGCCGGAGTGGCGAAGCCCTGGTCAGCGCAGGGGAGAAGGGGGAGGGAGCGGGGGAGAGAAAGAAGAGGGATGGCCAGGGCTTCCTTCAGCCGGAGCGCTCGTCACGCGGCCCCTCCCACCGCTCTGCCTGCCGGGAGGGCTCCGCGCCGCTCTGATCAGCGGGTAGGGAAGGACACGGGCTGCCCTGCCGGGCTTGCTGCAGACCTGGCACCGGCTGGGGCAGACAGAGTGCGCAGCCCGCTCCCAACAGGGCGCTCCCCTCCTCTGCACCGCTGCCTCCTACCCTGTGGCCAGAACGGCGAACCAATAAGAGGAAAAACCTGCAGGGCAGACGGAGCGACGAAGCAAAAAAATCTATCTATATATTTTGTTTGTTTGTTTAAATTGTTTTTCAATGGGAAAAAATGGGTTCTTATGAGAAAAAAAAAAAACACAAAAAGCTTTGCTTTCTACAGAAAGTTTCAATTTTTCAACAAAATATTTATGCACCAGCTGAGCTCCATCTCCTGAAATGCACCACAGTATTCTTTCTTGGTGAGGGCAAGCTGTTCATCATGAGAAGAGATCATGATGCATTATGGGGAATGTAGCCTAGCTGGGGATCACAGCCCAGAGATGAAAATAGGGATATGAGGAGCATTTACAATTATGACTCCCATTGTTAGCCAAAATATTTCAGTTTTGAATGACAAATCAAAATTCTGTATATAATTTCAACAAAAAAACAAAAGTTTGGTTTTCTTTGAAGATTTTCATGAAACAAAATACCCATGTCTTTGAAGAAGCTCTATTGACAAAGGATTGGAGGGAAGCCGCCCCTTAGAATCTGCCGCCCCAAGCATGAGCTTGCTCAGCTGGTGCCTGGAGCCAGCCGTGGTCTTCAGATAGATATGCTAGAGATGTGGATGCATACTAAGAGATGTGATTTACCACAGAGAATTTCACCCATGAGTTTAGGAAGCTAACACCTTTGATATCACAATCATGAAGAATCTGGTACTTCAGAGTCTGCATCTCTTCTGATCATCTCACTATTGCAGTCCTTATATTAACAGCATTTTGCATTTATAAAATTAGCTTATGGTAAGCACTTTGACTTTGACATTCTCCCCTTGGCAAACATTTTTCCTATATTCTTGGCCCATTTTAATTGAATGATTTGTTTCAATCTTACATTCCTCTTCACATACAGACCTCCTGCCCCCACTCCACACAAACTCAGGGGAAACTAGGACACAAGGGGTGTTTCCCCTCCCTATGTGGCCTTTAGGGAAAACTGCAAAGGGGGACCAGCCAGAGACTCCAGCAGCAGAAGCAGCTTCAGACACTCAGAGAACTTTCTACAGCATTGATTGGATTTTCTCTGCCCTGTGATGACTGACTGTTTGTGTCAACCTACTCCCTCACAATCTCATCATCTCAGCTTCACTCCACACCTGCCCCTCATACCCTCATCTTGCCTGTCTGTCTCCATCATCTTTCTTTTCTTCAACTTCCCATCTCTCTTCCCTTTTCTTTCCATTTTGTTTAGCACCTCCTAACTACCCCAACACACACACAATATTGTGGAACATCACATTGTTCTGTCTGCTTGTCTGTTCTACCCCTTCTCCCGTCCTGTGTCTGTCTGGTCTATTTAGATTGCAAATTTTTCAAGGCAGGAACTGGCGGCTACTCTGTATAGCGGCTAGCAGCATAGGGACCCATTTTAAGCTGATCCTTAGGCACTAACATAATACATAGGAGTAAAATTTATTTAAGAAATAAGGCTTCATTCCTCTTCTTCCCAGCCTCAGCCGTGAACCTTGAAAGGCGGATATGAATATATTAACTTTTAAAAAGGTGAAGACTTCAAAAAGAAATCTGAACTGTTTATTCTATGTCTGTGTTTTAGAAGCAAGGGTTAAATAATGACACTTTTCTTGTTGTTCTGTTCTTATAGGCTGGTTGGCTCAGTAAAGCACCATAGAATGCATCTGCTGTAGAAGGTGGCTTTTCAGAAATATACTTTGATATATTTCCGCTGCTTTTCAGGTGGGATGTTCTGAATGTGCAGATTGGATTTATCCTTCTCACAAAGTAAATATACCAAACATGAAACTGCAACCTTATCTTTAACTGCCCTTCAAACCTCTTCTCAATTCTGCCCCTCTCTACTTATTTTCTCATGTCTCTTATCATTTTACCTCTCCCTGTTCTGATCCTTCATCAATGCCAGCCTCAATAAGCTGTTTGAATCTCCCCTCACAACCACCTTTGTCACTTTCCATATATTTGGAAAACTCTTCCTGAACCAGCCCATAAGGCCATTATTGTCTTCCTCTTTAAATCTTTCCACAAGACCCATTTCTACCATTCTGCCCATAAGAAAACTGACAACTAACAATGCCCAAGTAGGGGGGCGGTGGGGGACAGTAGATGTTTAAAAAAAATGTTTGTATTTTATCCCTCTCTGACAACTCAATATGTGACTTGTTGTCTTCAATTGTGAACACCTCAGAGCAAGGATCCTGTCCCTTTCTCCCCCTCAATGCTATACTGCCACAGTTGTAGTCAATGGGGGTGCCAGAACTGAAAATGCCTCCATGTAGAAAAGAGAGAGTTGCTAGCAAGGCATTCTCTTTGAAGTGCTCTTAACTTTTAAATTTACTCCACAGTTTCATTTACAATAGTCCATAACATTTGGTCTTTGAGCATGTTGCAGGCCTGTTTATTTCCCCAAGCCTTTTGGGAGGTAAGAATATGATGATGGGTGCTATTTGTGAGTGAGCTGGGGTATTGTGCAGAACTGTTTTCATCACCAATCATTTATGTTCTGTTTGGAATGAGGACGTGCTGCTGGCTTGGGTATGCAATTGTGTTTTTAATTCATGGCAAGAGTGCCTTCAGGTTGCGTAGGCACTTTTGACAGATGTATTATAAACAGAAATAAATATAAAAAAATGTCTGCATAGCACCCAGCACATTTTGGGTGCTCCTGTAAGTACAAGCAATAAATAATAGTCTTTAAAGGTCAGCATTGAAACTACATCAAGACAGAGAAATAAATAATAAATGGAAATAGTGGCTGACAAAGGCAATTTGATCACATTTAAGCTTCTGTCATTCTTGAACTCCTACTTGCCACTAACATTTCCTGGAAATTTTAATAAGTGTTGCCTCCCTCAAAAAAAAAAAAAAATGTAAGTTTGCATTCAGTATATTCTCCACCCTTTAAAGAAAAAAGGACTATTATAATTATTTTCTCTTCTTTTTTGATGAACTTCAATCCTTCAGTCATAGATGCAACTATGATGCTTCATGGGAGAACTAAAAGAGAAATATTTAAAGAAACTACTAGGAATTTCCTTCCCCACATTATTTTCCAAAATAAAGTACTTTGTAAGTGAATTTTAATAGAAAGTAGGACTAAAAAAAATTAGAATAAACCTACTTAGCTACCAGCTACAAGGTGTTAATCAGAAAATCTTAATTATTAACACCAAGTTCAACTTATGAATAAGCTACTGTCTGTCCTGAGAATTTTACCATCTCTCAGCACCATACTCTTTGGGTGTTAATGAGGAAGAAACACACTGCTTCCTTCCTTGAGTGGCACTACCTCATTATCCTTTGGTCCATTTACAACTCATTTTTTCTGTCTATTTCCTGGCAAAAAATAGATGTCGGTTGTAAATATTTTGAACTGACATTTCTCGATATTATGAGCCCCGTTCTGCAATATTTATAATTATACGAATAGTTCTACTGTCTTCAGTTGAATGAACCACATAAGTATGGGCTGCAAGACTAGAACCTGTGTACATTTTTCCAAAATATCGTTATTTAGGCTGCTACATCACTTTTGAAAATGTTACACCCCATATCAATCTGATCAGTGTCCATCACTATAGTACGTAAGGGTTTTAACGTACACACTGTATAATTTAAAAGCACAAATTCTGTCTGGAAGGCCCATTTTTCCACCCCATGTTCCCTGCACAGTTGACTCCTAAATTGGGCATTTTAAATGCAAATATAGCTGGACTAGTCTGCAACTGCATACAAAGGACTAGAGTTGTGTAAAACTTGTATATAGCAACAAGGTGTCATAAACAGATAGTTAAGGGTTAATGCCTCTTTTACCTGTAAAGGGTTAAGAAGTTCACCTAGCCTAGCTGACACCTGACCAGAGGAACCAATGGGAGGACAAGATGGTTCAAAAGGAAGGAGGGAAGTTCCCTTTGTCAGGGTCAGTTTTCACTTTGGACCGGAGTGGGAAAGCTCCAGAATTCAGCCTCTTATTAAGTAGTGAGTATTAGTGAAGGAAATAAATAGGTTTATGTTTATTTCTTTGTAAACTGTCTTGTGTAATTAGAGGAATAGTCAAATTGGGTATGTGGGTATTTTTTTGTGTAAGTTTTTGCCCAGGGGAACATCCTCTGTGTTTGGAATCTGTTGTCTGTGAGAGTAGCTGTATGCTAATCTCTCCCAGAGGGTTTTCTTTTACCTTTCTTTTGTTTAATTAAAAGCCTTTTTAATAACCTGATTGATTTTTCCTTGTTTTTCGATCCAAGGGATTTGATCTGGATCCACCAGGAGTTGGTGGGAGAAAGGAGGGGGGATGGTTAATTTCTCCTTGTTTTAAGATCCAAAGGGTTTGGATCTGTGTTCACCAGGAAATTGGTGAAGTCTCTCAAGGCTACGTAGGGAAGGGAATTAGTGCTTGGGAGTGGAGGCAGCCAGACCAGATCTAAGCTGTTAATTGAGCTTAGAGTTTCTCATGCAGGTCCCCCACATCTGTAACCTAAAGTTCAGAGTGGAGAAGGAACCTTGACACTAGGGCTGTTAAGCAATTAAAAATTAATGATGATTAATCACACTGATAATAACAGAATACCATGTATTTAACTATTTTTGGATGTTTTCTACATTTTCAAATATATTTATTTCAATTACAACACAAAATACAAAGTGTACAGTGCTCACTTTATATTTACTTTTATTACAAATATTTGCACAGTAAAAATAAAATAAATTGTATTTTTCAATTCATTTAATACCAGTACTGTAGTGCAATCTCTTTATCATGAAAGTTGAACTTACACATGTAGAATTATGTACAAAAAAATAACTGCATTCAAAAATAAAACAATGTAAAACTTTAGCGTCTACAAGTCCACTCAGTCCTATTTCAGCCAATCGCTATGACAAATAAGTTTGGTTACAATTTGCAGGAGATAATGCTGCCTGCTTCTTGTTTATAATGCCACCTGAAAGTGAGAACAGGTGTTCGCATGGCACTGTTGTAGACAGTGTCACAAGATGTTTATGTGCCAGATGCTTTAAAGATTTAAATGTCCCTTCATGCTTCAACCACCATTCCATTGGACATGCGTCCAGGCTGATGACATGTTCTGCTCAATAATGATCCAAAGCAGAGCAGACGGATGCATGTTCATTTTCATCATCTGAGTCAGATGCCACCAGCAAAAGGTTGATTTTCTTTTTTGGTGGTTTGGGTTCTGTCGTTTCTGCATCTGAGTGTTGTTCTTTCAAGAATTCTGAAAGCATGCTCTACACCTTGTCCCTCTCAGATTTTGGAAGGCACTTCAGATTCTTAAACCTTAGGTTGAGTGCTATATCTTTTTTTAGAAATCTCACATTGGTACCTTTCTTTGCGTTTTGTCAAACCTGTTGTAAAAGTGTTCTTAAAACAAACATGTGCTGGGTCATGATCCAAGACTGCTATAACATGAAATATATGGCAGAATGTGGGTAAAAAAGAACAGGAGACATACAATTTTCCCCCCAAGGAGTTCAGTCACAAATTTAATTAATGCATTATTTTTTTAATGAGCATCATCAGCCTGGAAGCACGTTCTCTGGAATGATGGCCAAAGCATGAATGGTCATATGAATATTTAGCATATCTGGCCTGTAAAGACTTGCAACACTGGCTACAAAAGTGCCATACGAGTGTGTGTTCTCCCTTTCAGGCGATATTGTAAATAAGAAGCAGGCAGCAGTATCTCCCGTAAATGTAAACAAACTTGATCGTCTCAGTGATTGGCTGAAAAAGAAGTAGGACTGAGTGGACTTGTAGGCTCTACATTTTTTTTACATTGTTTTGTTTCTGAGTGCACTTAAATCACAAAAAAAACTACATTTGTAAGTTACATTTTCACGATAAAGAGATTGCACTACAGTACTTGTATGAGGTGAATTGAAAAATACTATTTTTTTATCATGTTTATGGTGCAAATATTTGTAATAAAAATAATAATATAAAGTGAGCACTGTACACTTTGTATTCTGTGTTGTAATAGAAATCAATATATTTGAAAATGTAGAAAAACATCCAAAATGTTTAATAAATTTCAACTGGTATTCTATTGTTTAATAGTGCGATTAATCACAATTATTTTTTTTGTTAATTGTGTGAGTTAACTGCGATTAATCAACAGCCTTAATAGCAACACAAAACTAAGGCCAGGATTGCAAAAGATAAAAATAAAAAAAATAATGAATTTAAGGAACCTGAGCCTATTTATGGTTTCTAATGTAAGCACGCAATGTACAAGCTCTTATAAAACAGTCCTACAGAATTTAATAGGAAAATATATACCTGCTATATAATTTCATACAATGGCTGGGAGAATCTATGGAAAGGATTCTCACTCTCTATTAAATTATATTAGTCTGCAAGAATAACTCTCATAGAACCCTATTGGTTTCTCCCCTTTACATGGGATAATACACATGATTGGAATGTTGGTGTGGATGGGTACAGCTTTCTCAGGAAGGATAGACAGGGGAAAAAGGGAGGAGGTGTTGCCTTATATATTAAAAATGTACACACTTGGACTGAGGTAGAGACGGACATAGGCGGTAGAGATGGACATAGGAGTCAGAAGTGTTGAGAGTCTCTGGGTTAGGCTAAAAGGGGTAAAAAACAAGGGAGATGTCATGCTAGGAGTCTACTACAGGCCACCTAACCAGGGGAAGAGGTGGATGAGGCTTTTTTTAAACAACTAACAAAATCATCCAAAGCCCAAGATTTGGTGGTGATGGGGGACTTCAACTATCTGGATATATGTTGGGAAAATAACTCAGCGGGGCACAGACTATCCAACAAATTCTTGGACTGCATTGCAGACAATTTTTTATTTCAGAAGGTTGAAAAAGCTACTGGGGGGGAAGCTGTTCTAGACTTGATTTTAACAAATAGGGAGGAACTCGCTGAGAATTTGAAAGTAGAAGGCAGCTTGGGTGAAAGTGATCATGAAATCATAGAGTTTGAAATTCTAAGGAAGGGTAGAAGGGAGAACAGCAAAATAGAGACAATGGATTTCAAGAAGGCGGATTTTGGTAAGCTCAGAGAGCTGATAGGTAAGGTCCCATGGGAATCAAGACTGAAGGGTAAAACAACTGAGGAGAGTTGGCAATTTTTCAAAGGGACACTAGTAAGGGCCCAAAAGCAAGCTATTCCGCTGGTTAGGAAAGATAGAAAATGTGGCAAAAGACCACCTTGGCTTAACCACGAGATTTTGCATGATCTAAAAAATAAAAAGGAGTCATATAAAAAATGGAAACTAGGACAGATTACAAAGGATGAATATAGGCAAACAACACAGGAATGCAGGGGCAAGATTGGAAAGGCAAAGGCACAAAATGAGCTCAAACTAGCTACAGGAATAAGGGGAAACAAGAAGACTTTTTATCAATACATTAGAAGCAAGAGGAAGACCAAAGACAGGGTAGGCCCACTGCTTAGTGAAGAGGGAGAAACAGTAACAGGAAACTTGGAAATGGCAGAGATGCTTAATGACTTCTTTGTTTCGGTCTTCACCGAGAAGTCTGAAGGAATGCCTAACATAGTGAATGCTAATGGGAAGGTAAAATAAAAAAAGAACAAATTAAAAAGCACTTAGAAAAGTTAGATGCCTGCAAGTCACCAGGGCCTGATGAAATGCATCCTAGAATACTCAAGGAGCTAATAGAGGAGGTATCTGAGCCTCTAGCTATTATCTTTGGAAAATCATGGGAGTCGGGAGAGATTCTAAGACTGGAAAAGGGCAAATATAGTGCCCATCTATTAAAAGGGAAATAAAAACAACCCAGGAAACTACAGACCAGTTAGTTTAACTTCTGTGCCAGGGAAGATAATGGAGCAAGTAATTAAGGAAATCATCTGCAAACACTTGGAAGGTGGTAAGGTGATAGGGAACAGCCAGCATGGATTTGTAAAGACCAAATCATGTCAAACCAATCTGATAGCTTTCTTCGATAGGATAACCAGTCTTGTGGATAAGGGAGAAGCTGTGGATGTGGTATACCTAGACTTTAGTAAGGCATTTGATACGGTCTCACATGATATTCTTATCGATAAACTAGGCAAATACAATTTAGATGGGGCTACTATAAGGTGGGTGCATAACTGGCTGGATAACCGTACTCAAAGAGTTGTTATTAATGGTTCCCAATCCTTCTGGAAAGGCATAACGAGTGGGATTCTGCAGGGGTCTGTTTTGGGACCGGCTCTGTTCAATATCTTCATTAATGACTTAGATATTGGCATAGAAAGTACGCTTATTAAGTTTGCGGATGATACCAAACTGGGAGGGATTGCAACTGCTTTGGAGGACAGGGTCATAATTCAAAATGTTCTGGACAAATAGGAGAAATGTTCTGAGTTAAACAGGATGAAGTTTAACAAAGACAAATGCAAAGTGCTCCACTTAGGAAGAAAAAAATCAATTTCACACATACAGAATGGGAAGAGACTGACTAGGAAGGAGTACGGCAGAAAGGGATCTAGGGGTGGACCACAAGCTAAATATGAGTCAACAGTGTGATGCTGTTGCAAAAAAAGCAAACATGATTCTGGGATGTATTAACAGGTGTGTTGTGAGCAAGACACGAGAAGTCATTCTTCCGCTCTACTCTGCTCTGGTTAGGCCTCAACTGGAGTATTGTGTCCAGTTCTGGGCACCGCATTTCAAGAAAGATGTGGAGAAATTGGAAAGGGTCCAGAGAAGAGCAACAAGAATGATTAAAGGTCTTGAGAACATGACCTATGAAGGAAGGCTGAAGGAATTGGGTTTGTTTAGTTTGGAAAAGAGAAGACTGAGAGGGGACATGATAGCAGTTTTCAGGTATCTAAAAGGGTGTCATAAGGAGGAGGGAGAAAACTTGTTCACCTTAGCCTTTAAGGATAGAACAAGAAGCAATGGGCTTAAACTGCAGCAAGGGAGGTCTAGGCTGGACATTAGGAAAAAGTTCCTAACTGTCAGCGTGGTTAAACACTGGAATAAATTGCCTAGGGAGCTTGTGGAATCTCCATCTCTGGAGATATTTAAGAGTAGGTTAGATAAATGTCTATCAGGGATGGTCTAGACAGTATTTGGTCCTGCCATGCAGGCAGGGGACTGGACTCGACCTCTCGAGGTCCCTTCCAGTCCTAGAATCTATGAATCTATGAATTTCATAGGATTGTTCCATAAGATGCTGGTTTTTGACTAAAATCAGCTGAAATTTGTTGTGTGTGTTGGGTTCCATGAGACTGAGGCTCAAAATGAAACTCTGGGGGCTCTGAGCCCAAAGTAAGGCCCCAGTTTTTCATTGGTACCTGCACCAGTGCAGATTGCCAGTGACATCAATAGGACTCCATACAGGCACAGCTGACCCCAGTGTAGGACTGTGCTTTAAATCTCTTGAGTTTTGCACATGTATTATCATGTCAACGAAAATAACTGACCAACCTGATTCCCTTCTGTGATGAGATAACTGGCTCTGTGGATATGGGGAAAGCAGTGGATGTATATATCTGGACTTTAGCAAAGCTTTTGATACGGTCTCCCACAGTATTCTTGCCAGCAAGTTAAAAAAGTATGGATTGAATGAATGGACTATAAGGTAGATAGAAAGCTGGCTAGATTGTCGGGCTCCACAGGTAGTGATCAATGGCTCGATGTCTAGTTGGCAGCCGGTACCAAGCGGAATGCCCCAGGGGTCGGTCCTGGGGCTGGTTTTGATCAACATCTTTATTAATTATCTGGATGATGGGATGAATTGCACCCTCAGCAAGTTTGCAGATGACAGTAAGCTGGGGGAGAGGTAGATACGCTGGGGGGTAGGGATAGGGCCCAGAGTGACGTAGACAAATTGGAAGATTGGGCCAAAAGAAATCCGATGAAGTTCAACAAGGACAAGTGCAGAGTCCTGCACTTACGAAGGAAGAATCCCATGCACCGCTACAGACTGGGGACCAACTGGCTAGGCGGCAGTTCTGCAGAAAAGGACCTGAGTATTACAGTGGACGAGAAGCTGGATATGAGTCAGCAGTATGCTCTTGTTGCCAAGAAGGTTAACGGCATATTGGGCTGTATTGGTAGGAGCATTGCCAGCAGATCAAGGGAAATGATTATTCCTCTCTATTTGGCACAGGTGAGGCCACACCTGAAGTATTGCACCCAGTTTTGGTCCCCCCCATTACAGAAGGAATGTGGACAAATTGGAGGGAGTCCAGCAGAAGGCAACAAAAATGATTAGGGGGCTGGAGCACATGACTTACAAGGAGAGGCTGAGGGAACTGTGGTTATTTAGTCTGCAGAAGAGAAGAGTGAGGGGGGATTAGATAGCAGCCTTCAACTACCTGAAGGGGGTTTCCAAAGAGGATGGAGCTAGGCTGTTCTCAGTAGTGGCAGATGACAGAACAAGAAGCAATAGTCTCAAATTGCAGTGGGGGAGGTCTAGGTTGGATATTAGGAAACATTACTTCACAAGGAAGAGTGATGAAGCACTGGAATGGGTTACCTAGGGCGGTGGTGGAATCTCCATCCTTAGAGGTTTTTAAGGCCCGGCTTGACAGCCCTGGCTGAGATGATTTAGTTGGTGTTGGTCTTGCTTTGAACAGGGATTGGACTAGATACCTCCTGAGGTCTCTTCCAACCCTGATATTCTCTGATTCTATGGTTCTAACTGAGTCTGTGTTGTCAAAGCTTGTGTATGGCTGTACAATGCTCAATTTGTCATGATTCTGCAGCACAAAAGCCCATTTTATATTGAGAGACAGAAAGAGAGAATTGGCTTATTTGAATTAAAAAAACCTATATAATCCAGCATGTTATATTGTATTACATGAGGTTATTTGAGTCATGAACCTTAATCTGATCAAGGCAACAAAACATGATGTGGATATTACCCAGGGTAATGTGGTGTAATTAAATCTTTTCAGAACAGGCATCCACTGTCACACAAATCTAAGTTTTGGTTGCTTTTCAATGAATCTGTTGTTTAACAAAAGCAAAAATGTAAGGCCTCAGCTGGTGCTTTCTCAAACAATAGTTACTGATTAGTGGTACAGTCAAAGGAAGGAGAGACCCTCCATTTTAATGGACCAAATTCCGACTTCATGTAAGCTAAGAAACCAATAGCTAGGAAGAGAAATGTGAGAAACCAGTAGCTCAGAAGGGAACTATAATGCCTGACTCCCAAAAATCCAAAGAGTCAACGGAATATAGGACTATCTTGGTTGTGTCTTTGATTAACCATGGGAGTTCATTCAGACGAGGGTTAAGAAATAAAGAATTTAGTCAATGCATTTTTGCACCTGCCCCATGCATGGCCTCTGCACTATTCTGATTACTCTGACTTTGGGCAAGTAATTTGCTTTTATATAAGGATTCATTAGCATCTGCTTTGGATGAAAGGCGTAAAGGCAGTAAGATTTTGGTTGAGCAAGTTCTGTTTTACTTTTAGTAGCTGCCTATAATAAAATTACTTATTTGAACATTTTTCATTTCTAGAATTGCTGCCATTCTTCACTTGTAGTTATTCCATCTATTCCCTCACCATGGGGCTCTGCAATACTGGGCCAAGTTCTGCACTGACAGACTCAGTACGACTATCCTGAATTAAAAAATAAATAAAAATTGGACTACATAAAGTGAAGTCAATACTGAAAGTGGCCTATTAATTTATCCTTCAATCTGGGAGTACAGAATTCTTTTCTTGGTGTCAATAGCATTAAATTCACAATTTCATTCCTCATATTTATTTTCCATCACATTTGTTAATGACATTCATCCTCTGCAGTTTATTAACACATAAGGAACACTGGAGAAGGGAGGCCATTTTGTGTTTGAAAGGATTGTGTGCCAAGACTAAAGACAGAGGATAGGAGTCCACATGCATTTGCATGAAACTGAAAAGAGTCAGAGAAAAAAATATGAAACAAATGTTAGAAATAATTTTAAAATACTAGATTCAGAAATAGGAGAGAAAAGTAGGTAGCTGGTGGTGGTAGGAATGCTGTGAAGATCACACAATTACTTGTGAAATACACTTTAACTTGTTTCAAACATTTGTATGTTTCTAAATAGTTTTAAGCAACTCTTTGCATTATTACTTTTAGAGATCTCCAATAGAGCAGATAAACAACTTGTATAGTGTTGCTTGGAAAACCAACCATTCAGCTAGGAGAATAAGTCACTGTAATAACTTGAGACCAGTAGTAGGACAAATATATAAGGATGTAATGGAGAAATATCAAACCTTAATACAGACCTACCTTGCCTACATATTGATAATCAGAGCCTGTATACTCCTCCAGCAAGAAGAATTGGTTCCACATCCAGCCCCGTTTCTGGCGGTGAAGTGCTTTTCCATCACTCCCTGATACACGTGCCACAAAGCCTTTCGGTTGGTGGTCAGTTGTCCTTCTGAATAGCATTTCTGCATAGCAGGAATGTGGCAGACACATCCAGAGCAGCAGTAGCAGTAAGACTTTTTGTATTATCATAGTTCTCCACTGCTGTCTGTCCTCCAAGCCAGATGGCTTTGGAGTCAATAGTGTTGTTTTCCTGGATTACCTTTTGATGTCTTTTTAGTTGGCAGTGCGGCCAGGTGATTTCCAGTAGTTCATCTCCCTTCCACACATATTCCACCAAATCCTCAAAGTAAACATAAAAGACACAGTGTAAGTTGAAAACATTCCATTTGCCTGTGACTGACTTCATATCGTACTTCACAGTACAGCTGTAAAGCCTTGCAGCAAAGAAAGCAACTGGTTATTTCCCACGTGCACCTAACTGATGGCTGATGCGGTGACTATAAACGTTTTCTGTCAACCTTCACCAAGTGGGAGGGTTGCAAATGTAGTAGGTAGCTGCTTTCAAAACATTACATGAGAAACACAACAAAAGTGCATTGAGCTGATTAACTCTTTTTCTTAACTTTTCAGTTTAAGAACTTTGAGGATTTTTTTTTTCATGTAGACTAGGGGATTTAATACTAATAGCACTTACATATTAAATTCAGCCTTTACTTCAAATGTTTTCCACCTGATTTGATTTACAAGTAATCCAGTGTTTTATTAATCTTGTTATCCAGAGGCCTGAAAAGACTAATGCAAAGCAATTTTAGAAACCACAGAAATGGTGAAACACTAGTTCCCCAAGGCACTTTAAATGGCAAAAGGGAACATCATATGCATCAGAAGAAATGCAACATGACAAGAAGCAAACTTTTTAATATAAAAAGTTCTTAGTATGTAGTACTTACAGTATGAACTGAGGTAGCATGCAAACAACTTTAATGCAGGGGGGGAAATGTTGAAATAACTAAGACCTGATCTGATTTGATATTAAGTTATAGTGAACTCAGGATTTTTTGGCTTACAATATACTTAAATTTGACACGCAACTATTACTACAGAGAGAAAAAAAAGTAAATGCATTTCCAAACTTGCTTTTTTAGGTTTGTGTCGCATTTTATGTTTTTTTCCTGACACAATAAGGAAGCATTTAGCACCACTGTGAAACAATAGGCCGATTCCATCAATATCTTATGTTGACATCAAACAGAAATAAACTTGTTTCCAATCTTGTGCCTATGCTCCTTCTCAGCATACCACTTTTCACAACTGTTGACACCATTAGCTGATTTCCACTTTAAAAGATTCCAATTGGGAAAATACCAAACGCTTAAGAGCAAATGTCTGCATGGCTCATTTAGATTTGTTTCAGCAGGCAAATCATGTAAAATACAATTAAAAAAAAAAGAATATTAACACTTAAATGTTTTTGTTAGAATCACATTTCATCTTTAATTTCATTCCAAAGCACCACTGTAACTTGACCAAAGCTATTTTGAAATATATTAGGTATAAATGAAAGATATATAATTATGTATCATAATGGTACATTATGGACTTTAAGTATATACAATTATTATTACAGATTATTCTAATATGCATAAATATAGCAGACAAAAATTAGTAGCTATAAATAAGATAACTCTCTCTATATGCAAATAAATATATAAAACAGTGGGGAACTAATGTTTCATCATTTCTGTGGTTTCTAAAACTGCTTTGCATTAGTCTTTCAGACCACTGGCTAACAAGATTAAAACATTGGATTACTTGTAAACCCACTTTGTGCACCCTATTCTTTCAGTTCCTCTTTGCCAAGCCTCCATTATCACCTTCTTCAACTCCAATCTAAAAATATTCATTTTAGCTGTAACTCCCATAAGTACATTAAGTACCATGCCCAACAGAACTCAGATATACACATGACTAAAATGAGTAACTACATACAATTATTACTGTAACACTTGCCTTCCCTTCTCATTCTCCACATTTATGTTTCCCACCCTCACTTATTGTGTCATGTCTAATTTTTAGCACCCAAATTTGGCAGAAGTCTGAACAGAAGTCACTTAGATTGTGTATGAACACAAAGGACGTGACTTTACCATTAATTCAGTGGGAACAAGATTGGGCTGTTTGATTGACATTCCTCAACAATCTTTTCTTTTACTTATTCGGTAAAGGGGCTAGCACATTTCTGAACACTAATAGTGCACTTCTGGGGAATAATAATAATAATCTTTTCGCAGTATTTTCTCTTAAATGAAATAAGAACAGCTTTGCATAGGCTACATAATGCAGTCTGCACCCAGAAGTGTAGAACTTGTTAATTCCTTTCTGGTTAATTTGTGAGAGAGAAATGTTGGCATCATATTTCAGCATCTTTTTTTTTTTTTTTTTTTTGCAGACCCCACTGACCCCTGTTAAGGGGGAAATGGTGTCTGTTGCTAGGCAGCAAGAGTTTATGAATGTTCCTATGGCTTTTTCTTCTCAATCGGATATATTTTCTCTACATTTTCTTATTGATTTTTTTCTCTTAAATCTGCAAAGGGAGTATATAGAGCCAATGCTTGCAGCTCCTCAGTATATACATATACAGTATTCTTCCATATGCAACAAAAAACCCTGAAATGATACAGAAACTTGATGGGTTTTCCTTTACTTCCCTGATTTGGACACAACATTGTTTAGCATACCTTAGAACAATTCATTCGGCTACATTGATCACTGACAGAAATCTATTGACTTCAGTGGCTTTACACCATGGATGAATACAGCCCTAAGCATTTCAGATTCTTCCAAGTAAAGCTGTGTAAAATTTTCATAATCTTTTCCTTGGCTTGGGGTTTTGTTACTGACCAGGTTACTTCAAATTCACCAATCCAAGAAGTTTCTAGCGAGGCTAGGCTGGTTCATGGTTTGGGGTGGAAAGCATGTGAAACTTGGTAATTTTACATGGTTTCGAAACATAAGACCAGATGGAATTCAGAAGCTAACTTTTGCTTTGAGAGTTTGGGTTTACTCGGAGCTGAGGGACTGGCAAACATCACAAAGTATTTGTGCTGTGAGGAAGGACTTGAAGGGTGTCATCCACAAACATGTTCACGGTAATTTGCAGGAATGTAAAAGTGTTTGTCATCATAAATGTCAAACAATGCACCTCATTGCTTGTCCTCGTGCTCTGCTCTGGGTTCTAAAAAAAAGTCACTGTACTAATCGTTTTCTTCATTTTGCAAAAGTCTGATGATGAGTCTCTTACCTTAGTGAGTTTCAAATATTTTATTGTTTTACAAAATATTTATTTTTAAAGTCATTCATAAAATATAAGCATCTCCCAGCACAATGTATTACTGTGAGACATTGCTTTACTGTTATGTGTCTGCTTCTACCAGGATGCACAAATTAAAGTTTGCTTTTGACTTTAATGAAAGCAAGATCAGGACGCAGGATTATTCCATTGTAATGATATATTGGCAGACCAACACATCCTTACTTTGTATGAGAAAGGAGTATTTATGTGAGCAAAGGTGGGAAGGATCAGGCTCAATCATAAGTGTATTACATGGGGTAGGTACCTTGTGTTTACTTGTTGCTGAATAGCACTACCACAATTCTGTGTTGTCCATATACCCATACCTATATTTTTTATTGAGAGAGAGAAAGAGAGAGAGAGAGAGAGAGAGACCAAATCTTGTTCTTAGCTGATGTTTCTTGAAGTCAGAGGGAGTTGCATATGTACATTTAAGCAATGAACTTGGCCCTTAAACCTATTACTATTTTCCCCAAACATGGAAAGTTATTGGATTACTTGTGTAAAGCAGATACAGTATCTTCTTTCTCTTGCTTTTCCCCCCCATAGGTATGTATATTCCACTGTTCACACATCACTATTTCATGTAGAAGTGTTGTTAAATTCCTCCTGGGAAATAATGCTTCAGTGTTAGGGATTGTTATTGAATTTCCTTCTTGTTAAATTAGGTCAGTGGAATGAAAGCTCTGATGGAATTTGTTAAAGTTACAAAACTAGCTAATGTACATGAACTTGGCAGGCTAGGCTGCTTAATGGATGTATACAGTAGGGTTCTCCCCCTTAGACTTCTCTTTGAGTTCATCCTGCTGTTTTAAGTGTAATATTAAGTTTGATGGTCACCTACTTGAATGAAATAAAATGTACCTTAAAAAACAACGACAAAACCCTTCTGCCTAATATATTGCAACTAGTAGTGGCAATGTCACTAAATAAAGGGCAGTGGGGGGAAATGGTATTTTTGGTTTAGAGTTAGATGAGAAGATACAAATGACAATGAGGCATCCCCAGCTCGGTACTAAATACTGCAAGTCAGCTGAGATTCTTCATTACCTTATTAGAGCTGATCTAATCCTGAAACCGTTACCAGCTTCTAACTGTTTTCACTTTATTAGTGCCACTGGAAATTTCTGGGAAACATACCCAAATTCTGATGGAATAGTGTCTCCAAAAAGTTATGTGCAATTCAGCAGAATTTCAAAAGTTAAAACACACACACACACACACACACACACACACAAAAACATTAATTCAGAATGCATATGGAAATACTGATGATTTCACCCAACTTTTCCCCTAAGATCTCTCCCTTCTTCCAGCATTCTATGGCCAGGACCATGCCCTTAAAACACTATTGAATATTAAAACATACATTCCGCTATTTACAATTTTAAAACCTGAAACCTTATTCCTGTAAAACATTATTTCAAATTAAACCAAATACACTGAGAAAATGGACTGTGCCTGATTCTGCTCTGATTGACACCAATTTAGTTTCACTTACAGTACTTAAAAAGAATTACCCCCTCTGTTTTCTGGTGAGAATGCAGAATCAAGCTTGATATATTCTCGCTAATATGTCTACATTACAGTCTATGTTGATATAACTTATGTCGTTCAGCAGTGTGAATAAACCACCTTCCTGAGTGACATAAATTATACCAACATAAGCGCTCGTGTGCACGGCGCTATGTCGGCAAGAGAGGCAAAAAAGTTCATATAAAATGGGAACTGATTTGGATTCTCTGCCCCAAATTTGATCTTGAGCAAACTTGAACTGAATTTTAAGTTTGAAACATTTCAGAAATCTACTTTAAAATTATTTTACCACTCTAGTGTGCCTCTGCATTCCTGCTTTGAATCAGAACTAGAAGCAGATGTGCCAAAATACAATGTGAAAGGCTATTTGCATCATTTCAGGCCTGATCAGAAGCATGAAATCCCATGATCAGGACTTTTCTCACAAAATTTCCAGTCCAATTTGCAGATTTCAAGGCATTCACAAGTAGGTTTGGATTATGTTAGTGTCCAGATTCTGAATGCTTTTCCAAATCATAAAGAACCTTTGAATCTTTCAAGAGATGCCCATCACGAAGTAACATTGCTCCCTGGTTTCAATATGTCTGAAATGCCACAAGAGAAGCCTCTTGCACAGTAAGTCACTGCTCATGCTTAACATTTCAACCCAAACAAGAAGGTACAGAGATTAATGCAGAATTTTTTGAAAGTTGGCTTTTTGCATTCAAATAGATCAGAGTAAAATTAAGTTGGAGGTGTGTTCTAGCTTCCTGAAAGTGAAGTGACATATGATACTGACAAGATATTGAGCAACAATAATCCACATACAGCTTCAATAATGTCCCACAGTCCTGTACCACAACATTGTGAATATTCCAAAGGAAGGTATTTTTCTGGTCAGAGAATGTTTATAACGAATTAAGATAAACTGTGTGGGAGTTTCTATGATGAGAAAGTTTCCATTCTGTTAGGGCTTATGATGGAACAGATTCTGCTCTCATACCGGTTTTCCTCTGGTGTAATTCCACTGACTTCAGTGGAGTCACCACTAATTTAATTGGTGTAAGTGAATTCTAAACTCTTGAGTCTACTCGGCTAGCCTTTAGCAGAGTGGGCAGGGCAGTGTAACTGGATATATAATTGCTTCATCTCTCCATCAGCCTCAGAAAATCCTACATTCATAGGAACTTGGGGGATTTCAACCTCTTTTGCTACATCTTTAATATAAAGAACAAAACAATGAAGACTGGAAAAAGAAAAATTCTTCTGATATGCTAGACCACAGCATGGTGAGTGGCAGCTTGTGTAACAGATTCTGAGCACATACAAGTGGCTTTTCCAAAACACAACTAAATAAATACTCAGAGTATAACTTTGTCCTCATAAAAAAAAAAAAAAAAGAAAGATGTCCTTTCAACACAGCTTCAGTTTCCATAATTGAAAAATAAAAATAAAGTTGTTTCAAATGACCAATTCTTAGAGGATTTTAATTTTATCATTCACCTTATTATGCATTAAAGGTCATTTTACTTTGATGCATGTAATTGTGAAGATGCCCCCAAACATGTTCACAAATTGACTGCCTAGATTTGAATCAATGGATGAATTGATAAAGTGACAATAAGATGGTCATTTTGCTACCTGAAGCTTACCGACTCTACATTGTACACGGCACTGGACACATTCATAATTGTTAGTTTATAATATGTATTTGTAAAAGAGACATCTATATCTCTGAATCATCTTCAGTTCACGTTCCTAAGTGGATAAAGGTGACTAAAGTCTGCATGGTTAGCTGCTAAACTGGACACAGTCAAACTGAACGGTTCAGAAAAACTGCTTCCAATTAGGGATGGTGAACTCATTTCCCCCTATTTCAAAGCTGCATGATACAATATGAATGTTCCTTTCAAGGCCAAACATTATTTTATCCATGTCCCAGTTAGGGGAAAGAAACTGAAAAATAGAACAGAGAAAAAAAATTCTAAGGAGAAAAAAATGCCGAGCAGTATTATTACCTTTGTCAAGAAAGTGTAATATTGTTGTTGAGTGTTAGGTGGAACTGTACTGAAATCCTACTATTTTTTTAGCAGTGATTCATAGTTAAGAATAAGTATGTTTGTGTTTTATACAACAAAACATTCTAAAATTTCACACCTTTAGAAAAACCCAAACACATTATGTCTTAAAAATGACAATAAGGTATCTAGTGTGTCCTTGACTAGCATAACCCATCAATACTCACTATCACCCCCCACATACACACACAGCTGTAACTCTTTCTTCTCAAATTTGCAAAAAATATGTTACACTCATAACCAAACCACACACACAAATTGGTAGGTGATTAAAGGAATTGAGATTTTATAATCATCCAGTCCCTTTCACCCCCTCTGTATGACCCACCCTGAATCCCTAAAACACTCCAGACCATACCTTGTTCCCCATCTCCTACCACCATTTCCATAAAGCCTGTCCCTTTATGTGCACCTCTGTACTCTGTACCTTTTGTGCCATTCCCTCTCAACCTTACATGATTCCTCTATAGCATCTCAATACATTCCACCCCTTCTATGCGCACTAACTGTACCTTCTGAAGTTCTTTGCTAACAAGTTATTCCTCCTTCCACACCCACCTTCTGTTCTCTATCTCCCGACTCATTTAAAGTTCCCCCGACTATACGATCTTGAAAACATGATTTCCCACCAGTGTCCTCCTGTCTCCTCTCATTTTGACACAGGGTATTTTAGCTCCATCCTGCTTCTCCATGGTATGTCCCCATGTACCTCCTCCTAAACTATTTTTCTACCATATTTATCTCCCACATCCACCCACCTAACCTACTTTAATCTATTCCTTTTCTCCTCGGATTCAGTCTAGCAGCTGCTTCAGCCTGAAACCTGAAGGCAGGAAATTGCTTTGTTTATATTTTGCCTCACCCCATCCACAAATAAAGTACTTTCTCTTCAATGTCAACCAAAAAAAACAAACGTGGAGTCTGTAGGCCAATTCACCATGGAAAAAAGAAGACTCCAAAAAATAATACATGTTTTAAAAAGAATAGGCAAATATTCAAAAATACCATAACATTAAAATGGCATTTCTGATTTTTAGCAAACATCTCAGAAAACAAACAAACAAAAACTCTACTCTGAAAAGAGGTGGCATGCAAAAAGTCAGGAATATTGAGTTTTTCTTTGGATAAACTAGGGGGAAGATAAAAACTTTGAGTTTATATTAGGAGGTTATACCTTTAAGTTGACTACAGAGCACTCAGTGATACTTCAAACACACATAAAAATGCACAGACACACACACTACATGTAGGTCACCAATATAGTGTGTCTGGACTAGAAGGGGACTCAAGGTCCCTCCCATTCCTACGATTCAGCTGTTGAATGATTATGAATTCATTTGTGTTTTACCAGTTGAATTTCACTTGAGAGAACTTTGGATTTAGATTAGAAGAAAAAATATTAGCGAAGTAGGTATAATTTGTGCATCCCCAAGACAGCACAATTGGTTTGCCAAATTTTCAACCTCTATGGGATACATGTATAGTACATGAGATTTCAATAAAGGAAGTATGCAAATAATTACAGTGAAATATCCGGGCAAGTGGATCTATTGGGATCACCGTAATGCTATAATTTAGAAACATGTACCAGAGAAATAAGTGCACGTTATCTTGGTAACAATACATTTACTTTTTCCTTATTCTGTTCCAGTCCATCTTTGATATTCTTTGACTTTTCTGGGAATGGAAAGATAATAAAATTCTATTGGGGATGTTGTCAGGAACTTAGATTGAGAGGTACAGCAAGACTTGCAGTGCTGGAGGCTTAACATTCACCCTGTCCTGCAGCTGATTTCCTGGCCAGAAGCATGAATTCTAGTGAATGACACTGAGCATTTATGAACAAGACATTCTTTTCCTTCAGGGCAGATGGAATTTTCAGGCTCCAGGTCTGTACTTTCTAGTGCTTTCTCCCTGCTAGTCATCTATCAACCACATCAGAGAAATAGAATAAGCACAGAAGCATGCCAAACATCTAAAAACGAACCATAATCCAATCAGGAGTTTATATCTGCAGCTCAGGCTGAAACCTTACAGTTTCAGAGAGCAGAGTCAGTTCACTAAAGCATGAAGAATTGGAGCACTGAGAGACTGTGCCTGCTTAGAAGACTGTGTAATTTAATAAAGTGTTCATTGGTGTCTACATACTGGCTCCTCAAACTTGTGTTAGTGCCTGCAGCATGGAGACTCCCATTCCTGCTAATCAGATGAGGGTAGAGGGAATAAATTCTCCTGTGAAGACAGACAGGCAAATGAAAAGCTCACAGTTTGAAACCTTACTTTAAGAGGGTAAAATGGGGATGACATCACTTCTAGAACATTTCTTAAAAGGATATATTTGTGTCCTTACAATTATTTATTAGCATAACAGTTATTGAATATCAGAGTACACGCACACTTCGTATAGTATGCATTGTTATTCATGTTACCACAGGTCCTTCATTTGATTATTCAGCTAAACCAACATTAGACCCTTGGTATATTTACAATCTAATCAGTGATTCTCAAAATAAGTGGTTTGCCAAGAAGCTTTTTTAACTAATCTGAAGCTTTAGCTTGTATCCCAGTTCCTTTTGGTTTATTCTTTAAATAATATCACTTTCCTATGGCTGTACAATTTGTTCTTGTATTTGTTGTATAATTCTCAACGTACCCTTTTACCTGGCAAATTAAGAGCTCATCTTTATGGTGCTGTTGAAATGTATTTGGAATTCTTACAATTCTGCAGTGAAGTGCTGACAATCACATTATATTCTTGGCTTTCTTTGCCTCATGCCTTTTACTGCAGAAGCTACTGCTACACACTAGTAAAATTCTGCTAAATGAGTCAGCCTTGTGGAATCTGTTCTGTAACATTTTTAAGAGTTAACCCAAAAAGAAATCACAGTTCAGCATGGATCATATACTCAGTCATTTGTGCCTTAAATATCATATTCGCTATGGTATATTACATTCAGAAAAACCTATTAAAAGACCATTAAAATAGCAATGTCAATCACTCAAGTTATAAAACATAAAAATTAAGCTTGTTCATGAAACTTTAATTCATCACTCTCATGTGTACATATTATAATTACATGATCTCGTGTTATTTCCCCCCCAGGACGCCTGCCTCAGTCAGTGTACAACAGGTGCAATCTGCATCTATTTGTAGTCAGTTTCAGCACCAGCTTCCATCAGAATGTCATGTGGGGCAGTTGTGGTTGTGAAAAATTACACACTAACTGTAGGTTTCAGAGTAACAGCCGTGTTAGTCTGTATCCGCAAAAAGAAGAACAGGAGTACTTGTGGCACCTTAGAGACTAACAAATTTATTAGAGCATAAGCTTTCGTGGACTACAGCCCACTTCTTCGGATGCATA
>NC_048299.1:138436451-138608651 GCF_013100865.1 Trachemys scripta elegans
GGGCCCGGCGGGGGGGCGGGGCGGGGGGCGGGCGGGGCGGGGGGGGCGGGGGGTGCTGGGCGGGGGGCGGGCCCCGAGCCGCCCCAGGCTGGAAATGCCGGGGGGGGGGGCCAGCCTGGGCCGCGCCTCCTCCCCCCACACCCCCCCCTTACCTGATTCAGGCTTCCCGCGAATTAAATGTTCGCGGGAAGCAGGGGAGGGGGTGGAGACTTTGGGAGGGGGCGGAGTTGGGGCAGGGGCGTGGGCGGGGCTGGGGGCGTGGGCGGGGCCCCGGGGAGTGTCCTCCATTTGGAGGCACAAAATATGGTAACCCTATCATACAGCAGTCAAAATGTCAAGGTGGCAGTTTTCTGCATATACCCTGATTTGTACAATACCCCAGTTTAACTGAGAGGGAGTTCCTCAAGAATGATGACTGTGTGTGCATGATGTTTATCATTTACTAAAAACTGTGACTGCTGTACTCAGTGACAGTTCTCTTCAGACATTGTAGAATTCCCCACTATAACTGCTCTAAAAGTTTTGTTTCATCCTGATCCCAGAAGCTAAACTTCACCTAGTCTCTGCTAAGCAGCTTCTACCATCTCTATATATCTTAGCTATATGGCCCCCAATACCACAGTAATAATATAGTGTCTGAGAACCTATTAATCTTTAATGTATTTATCTTCTCTTCCACACCTCATCCCTGTGAGTATGGAAGTACTGTCATCCTTAAAACAGATGGGGGAACTGAGACAAAAGAGGCTGTAATTTCCCCAAAGTCACACAGGAAGTCTGTGGTAGAGCAGTGAATTCAACTCTAATTTCCCAAGTGCCTGGTTACTGGCCTACCCACAGTATCTTCCTTCATCTAGTCTCTGCTAGAATCTAGCCACAGTTTGAAAATGCCACAAAGTTGGTGAGCTGTGATTAAATTTGTGTCAGCCAAGTGATACCACTCAACTGCCTAGGAAAAGCCTGAGTTTGTGGTTCAGGTGCCAAGAATTCTATTATCTTTCTCTATAAACATGCAAGTAGTAAGGTAGCACATCACATGCAGCATGCAACAAACACTGCAGAGTAACCAACAAATCCGTGACATAGAAAGAATTTCACTACATTCTGTCTACCTTCCTCAGTCTGTGATCTGATACAGTGGCTGGATACATCAAAGTCAGATTCTAAGTCACACAGTAGTTGCAATTAAGGCTGCCAGTTTAAAAAAGCACCATGGGGAGGTAAACCATGTCAAAACAGTGGTGCACCTGGGTAGTTATTAATAATTACTATTTACATTCACACATAGGCCAGTATTCTTGGCATGACTTAGGCCTAAGCCTTTACAACATGTAAAATAGAAGATACTGTTTGCATTTCATACAGTTTGAGTAACTACAACAGCTAACTAGCTATGCTTATCCACAAATTCTTACTAACTTGTGAAGTAATTTTCCTTTCACTTGTTTCATGTTTTATGCTTATAAATTTATAGTAGAGATATAATTGATCAAACTATACTGTTTGATACTGTATCATAAGGTATAGTGTTACTGAATAAAGAAATGCAAAAGATGTCCACTGAGATATATAAAATATATAAGGAAATTTAAGCTATTTAAGGGCATTCTATAACGGATTTCTTCAATGTCTGAGTTAGTTTGGTTGCCTAGGCAAGCTGACCACAAACAACCTGAACAAAGTATTGCTAATAGTTCATACCATGCTGTTTATTTTAAATAGAAATGTGATCAATAAGAGTTTATGTACAGACGCTCCCTGACTTACGCAAGCGTTCCATTCCAGAACGCCTTACGTAACTCAAATTTTGCATAAGTCAGAAACGTATACCCAACAATTACGCAAAAAAACAAAAACAAAAAAACCCTCCTATTTCTAGCTTACGGAACTTTTTCCGTAAGTGCAGATTTGCCAAAGTCAGGTTTGCGTAACCTGGGAAGTGTCTGTGTATATATTTTTTTATATATATATATATATATATAAAAAAACCAAAGTTAACTGCTGACACATCCTGGGCATCTTCTACTTCGTCCACATCACTAATGAAGAGGTCCGCAATATCATCACACAATGCGCTGGGTCATATGAAGACCTCCTGATGACCGTGAAGAAGCGCAAGCTGAAGTGGTTCGTCCATGTAGCAAGATCATCTGGCCTATCCAAGATCATCCTCCAAGGGACAGTACAGGGGAAGAGAAGAAGAGGTAGACAGAAGAGATGGATTGACAACATAAAAGAGTGGACAGGAATGGTCTTCACAGAGATTCAAGCACTGACACACAATCACCATGGGGTGAAGACAATTGGTTGACTGCTCATCAGTTATGGTGCCCCAACGACCAATCTGGTTATGGGAGTGATGATGATGATGATGATAACAAAGATATATAGAAGTTATTTACTTTGTATTAAAGAAGCTGAAACAGTCAAATAGTGTGTTGCAATGTGAAGTGTAACTCTTTAAAGTGACAGGTTTCAGGGTAGCAGCCGTGTTAGTCTGTATCCTCAAAAAGAACAGGAGTACTTGTGGCACCTTAGAGACTAACAAATTTGTTAGTCTCTAAGATGCCACAAGTACTCCTGTTCTTTAAAGTGAACCAGCCAAATATTTTAAGGCCTAAAAGATCATAAAGCCTGATTAACTGCGATTGGCAGTTGCATGGATTATTTTGCATATGAAATGATACTATTAACCTTATCATTGAGGTATAGGTGATAATCTAGTAAGGAGGTATATAGAACTACTTTGTCTTATTTCAGTAATTATACTCTATTGGAATATAGATGGAACAAATAAAGAATCAAGTGACTGCATAGTGCTGTATGATGAACTACAAAATGAGGACAGAAGCATTATGAAATGTGAAGAAACTTCATGTAAAGTCTCTGTTCTAACTTCAAAATGGACATTTCTGTAGACAGCTAAGAGTAGTGGGGAAAAGAGCTTGGAGTCATGCAAAATTGGCCACAGAACCATATTGCAAAAGGTCATGTGGAAAGTAACTTGGGAAGTAGGTTACACACTGGAGCTAAGCTAGCAGATATTCAATGTCTGGCACAATGTATCATATACAAACTGAGATGCCGCAAGATTTTTTGCACAAAGATAGTAGAAGACATATAAAGTTATTTGTTTTTTCACCAAATGATAAGGGATATGCAACTTTTATCCTGGTTGGACATTTCAAATTTTCACCAGAAGCGCATGAGTCCCTTTTTGATTCAACCACATAAACTCTGGCAAGAAGAGGAACTGGGCTGTGCCACCCAACTGAAAACATATAGTGACCTGTAATTTTCAACACATTGGTTCCTGAAGCCTAAACAACTGGACGAGAGACTGAGAGTGGGACTGTCATCAGCTGGCTAGCGAGAGCATCCTCTGTTTGTCAACAACCGAAGTCTTGCTATGACATGCAATCTATTAACTAATTTTTTTTTTTTAATTCCATCTAGGGAAACTTCTATGAAATACAGACAAAAACCACTACCTTGAGTGAATCAATTCTTTATCTGAAGAAATCAGCGATTGCAACTGTGAAACTCACTTGGAAAACCCACCTTCATGTCAGTTCCAACTGATAAAAAATACTTTCATTGTTTACCCTAGTTTTGACTTGGTTATGAACTAGGAATGCATCTTAGAAAGTACATACCTGAATAAAAAACCTCTGAGTGATTAAAATGTATGATCATGTGTATTCCACTAACACGTTTAATCATAGTTACCTAGAAGTTATAAGTAGACATCTTTGAGGCTAGAGAAACTCACTACACTAATTAGGCCTACTACTCTTTGTAATAGAAAACTATGCTCCCCTACAGCAAAAGTTCACTGCAAGAAACCCTAAACCCTGAGCACTTCAAAGATTTCATCTTAAAAATCACATGGATTTTGTGATCAAGAGAATTTCTGGAATCTGAGAGAAAAAGAGGAAAAAGCTTTGAATTGGCTTGTAAGCTAAAGATTTTACCAAGGAACCTTTGGATAAAGAGCTTACAGAAGTGGAAAAACTCTGGAGAAATTAGAATAGTGTCAAAATTATTACCTGCATATTTTGTTTTTCATTTGATGTGTGATAATCTTACATGTATAAGTAGCAAAGCTTGGCTATGAATATAACATCAGCAAGGTCATTTTGCTGAATTGACATTTTTCAATAATTAAATAACTTGTCTAAATGTATAAATTCTCCTTTAGTTGAACTGACACAAGCAGTCCCGTAATTCCACTGACATAGAAATCTGACTGGAAGTAAATAAAGATCTATATTTACAGCTCCATATTGCCATGTTTTGGTTAATAAAACTAAAAATCATAATAATTCTCCAGTCTGTACTTTACATAAGGAACACAGAGCAAAAGAACAGTGAGAAACCTAGTAGAAATAATTCACTAATTAAATTACTTAACGGGATTGTGAGTTTCATAACCTATCTGGTAGAATGACCCTTGGGGCAGTTTGCAGACTTTTGGATTCTTGTGTGGTGTGCTGGAGCAGAATGATTCTGCGCAAGACAGAGCCCTTCAGAGGGTAGAAAGTTATCTTTAAGATAAGTCTGTTGTGTCTGCCTAACTGGAGTCACTGTTTAATGGGCAGCACAACAGTGAGTGGTGGACAGAGCTTCACCTTTATTTGTGGCTTTAAGCTGTTTGCCATCTAGCACTATACTGCGTGGGGGTATCAAACACACAGGAGCTTTGAGGTAGGTCTACACAGCCCATGGCAGCAAACCACCCAGCCAGGGTCAATAGATTCGGGCTCATGCTACCATGCTACAAATAGTAGTGTAGGCAGTGCTTTGAAGTTGTGACTCAGGCTGCAGGTCAGGCTGTGAAGCCTAGGGAAGAGTATGGCCGTCTTGAAACATCTAGGACCTGATTTTCTTAAGTGTTGAGCATAAGTGATTTCTATTTACTTCAACGGGAATCCTGGGTGCTCAATATCTCTGAAATTCAGAGCTTGTGTATATCTGTGTGTCTGAGTTTTGGCACCCAAAAATTGAGGCATCTTACATTTTTTGACATGCACATTTTGGCCATATGCAGAATTCTCTCTTTTATTTCATTTCAGTGACTTGAAGTGTAGCACCAAAGCAAACTGTTTTCCCAACATAGTGTATTATGAACACACCCCACTGGCAGAATATTTCTTTTCTTTTGATGCCACTATTTAAGTGTCCTTCGCTTGCTTTGCCAGAACTATGTGGGGTATTGTCTGCACAGTATGCAAACACATTTCTCTGGAATGAAATGCAGCGCCTTTTCTTTCTTGCCATTCTGTAGGCAACAGATTTTGAGGCCTCACTGTCATTTGCAGATAATCCAAGAAGTTTCACATACAATTTCTGTATTGGAGATATGTCAGACAATAAAAGTATTTTTTCTACTCTTACTGGAAACATCTGGTGCATTAGAAAATGGATGACAGAACTGTGAGTTATAGGTTAGGATTTCCTTGGAGACAGAAGTTACCATTTATTTTCTTGTTGCTGCTTTTATTTGACCACAGCTGTAACTGGCAACCGTGTTTTCAATTAAGGAACACAGTGAATTTGCTGGCGATATTCCATAGCTGGTGCTGAACTGAATGTTACTTAAAGCTAGCTTCTGCCGAGGTTTGTTCAGCCTTTTTCTCTTTCTGACAACAACAAAAAGAGGAGGCGCTTTCTCTTGTATTTTATTTGTTCTCCATTATTTTTCATTCAATGCTGATATTTTCCTACCTTTGTAATATACATTATTCACACTATCATGACCCTAGAGCAGTGCTTCTCAAAATCGGGCCACCGCTTGTTCAGGGAAAGCCCCTGGCGGTCCGGGCCGGTTTGTTTACCGGCCACATCTGCAGGTTCGGCTGATCGCGGCTGCCACTGGTTGGGTTCGCCGCTCCAGGCCAATGGGGGCTGCGGGAAATGGTGCAGGCCGAGGGATGTGCTGGCCGCCCTTCCCGCAGCCCCGATTGGCCTGGAGCGGCGAATCGCGGCCAGTGGGAACTACAATCGGCCGAACCTGCGGACGCGGCAGATAAACAAACTGGCCTGGACTGCCAGGGGCTTCCCTGAACAAGTGGCGGACCAGCTTTGAGAAGCACTGCCCTAGAGGATACTACATTACACATTATCCATTTTGCTGAATAACCATCCTTGTGGCTGCAAAGCTGTGAAAGAAATGTATCCAGTCAGCTTTTAATTTTATCAGTCTTTTAGCCTTCTATCAAGGAGGGCTTATTCAATAACTGTTTATTACTGTCTTAAGAGCAGTGGCACTGTTTTCCTGATTCCAAGTACCTTTCACCAACTCTAAGATTATCACATACTTTTAGGCTAAATGTTTTACTTTGGCAGTCCCACAAATAACTCATAAAAAGAGATCAGACTAATTTAATTTCACAATGTATCTTCTTCTTCAATGCTTAGCCGAACGGTCGGCTATGGTGATCATTCACCATTTAGTCCATTCAGGTACCGATGCAAAGGCTTCTTGAGCCAAGAGTCCAACATCGGAACAGACTTGATGAACCCGTTAATAGAGGGTCTGCCTCTGGGCCCCTGCCACACTTCGGTTGGTGGGAATTTTATTCCAGATAAAATCCCACCTTCAGGGAGTGCTGTGTAAGTATGTTAGGTTAAGGTAGTTATAATAAAAATGTTACCACCAGAAATTTTGAAATTCTTTTACTGTTTTGCAGTTATAAGTTTCATAGCATTCCTTATTTTTATGTTAATGTCAATAAAAAAATTATCAATTTGGTATTGTCCTCAGTGTACGTGTTCTTGCCAAGCACCCCTAAAATCCTCTCGCAATATAGAACTCTCTGAGTTCTTAAACTTTGTAGTCTAAATTGAATAAAAACCTGTAAATCTTCTGGTCGAATGTGATCAGTGGTGAGCCATCAAAACTAACCCATCAAATTCAGGTCAACAAACGACCCTGCCACCAGACTTCTGGGCTGTGGTGGTCCTGCCTCTTCCCCTCCCTATTGGGAGTGGGCTTTTGCAGGAAGTTTTTGCTTATTTATTTTGCACCATGCAGATACCTGGGCAGCTGAGGAGGCGGTATGAGCTACTCAGCTTCCCAGGTCCCTTGGACTCCCCAGGGTGATTACTGATGAACCCAGGAAGCTGAGTAGCAGATACCGCCTCCTCAGCCACCCGGGAACCTGCATGGTGCATATAAAAGCTCAGGATTCTCTGCCTGGCTGCTCCTCTCCAGCACTCTCCATCCCCATCTCTGGAGGTCCCCACCAGCGCTCACCGGTTCCTCCCCTCCTCCCCACTCAGCCTCCTTCCCACTCGGCCCCCCTGCCGCTGCTTGCTGGTCCCTCCTCCCTCCTTCCCACCCCACTTGGCCCCCTGCTGCCACTCACCGGTCCCTGCTCTGGTAGGAGGAGGAATGCATCAAGTGGCGGCACGGGGCTGAGCAAGGAGAAGAGAGGAGGGACCCTACATGGCGAGGGGTGGCCGAGAGGGGAGGGGGGAAGGAGAGTAGGAATGCACATGACAAGCAGAGAGGGGGTCAAGAGGGAAAGGGTGGGAGAGGAGGGACCAGCAAGCAGCGGCGGGGGGGGGCGAGCGGGGAGGAAGGAACAATGAGTGGTGGTGGGGGAAAGAGGGACCGGTGATTGGGGAAGAGGCTGAGCAGGGTGGGTGTGCAGGGTGGGCGGGGCCATGACCAAAAGAGGCAGTGCAGGGAGCTAGTCTCCCGAGGGGAAGCTTTACCTGCTGCCCATGTCACCCACGTTGTCTCTCTGAAAGAGTCAATAACAATTGAAACCCCAACAGAGTCGTCAAGATTTAGAACTGGCTGAAAAACTGGATACATTTTTTGTGACATTTTAATCCTGTTTTTCTTGGAAACATCAACATTCAGAAAATTTTGACAAGCTCTGGTCAACACCTCTCTCAAATAAGGAAATCCACTGTCTCCCCAAAACATGCCATAACCGGGCCAGTAACTAAGGAATTATTGTTTGACACAACCCACTTCATGTTTATATATCGACTACAGGGCAGTATCTAACCTCTCATTCCTGAGCAACTTAAAGCAAGCACAATCTCTTCCACGCTGTTCCATGAATAATTTGTTGCATCCATTAGGTCAGTGCATGTGGTGGACCTAAGTGGGGGTTGCGGGGGAGAACAGAGCTTAGCATTCAAGTCCTTTCTTTGTAACTTGCTTTACAGGAGGAACACTACTAAGCATCCCCATAAGCATGGGGATGGCTGTTGTGGGAGGACTTTGTGTAAATGCACAGGAGGAAGGTTACTGGAGGCACCTCCCTTTACATATGCAGTCCCAAAAAGACAATCAGAATCCAGCCCCAAGGGCAGAAGGGTGATGTAGGAGTAAACACTACTAACAGGAGAACTTAAGAAACCGTAAGTTAAACTAGGCAGTCTCCTGTTAGGTGCTTTTCCTGCTACATCCCTCTGCCTCCTTGTATGCCAATTTATACCCATAGCCCCTCACACTGACTTGTTAGTAAATTAACAGTGGATTGATGAATTAACCATACATGGATATGCATGGTTCCATATTTTTAAAATATATTGGCTTCTAGAGGATATAATGATTTCATAGATTCATAGATTCATAGATTATAGGACTGGAAGGGACCTCGAGAGGTCATCGAGTCCAGTCCCCTGCCCGCATGGCAGGACCAAATACTGCCTAGACCATCTCTAATAGACATTTATCTAACCTACTCTTAAATATCTCCAGAGACGGAGATTCCACCACCTCCCTAGGCAATTTGTTCCAGTGTTTAACCACCCTGACAGTTAGGAACTTTTTCCTAATGTCCAATCTAGACCTCCCTTGCTGCAGTTTAAACCCATTGTTTCTGGTTCTATCCTTAGAGGCTAAGGTGAACAAGTTCTCTCCCTCCTCCTTATGACACCCTTTTATATACCTGAAAACTGCTATCATGTCCCCTCTCAGTCTTCTCTTTTCCAAACTAAACAAACCCAATTCTTTCAGCCTTCCTTCATAGGTCATGTTCTCAAGACCTTTAATCATTCTTGTTGCTCTTCTTTGGACCCTTTCCAATTTCTCCACATCTTTTTTAAAATGCGGCGCCCAGAACTGGACACAATACTCCAGCTGAGGCCTAACCAGAGCAGAGTAGAGCGGAAGAATGACTTCTCGTGTCTTGCTCACAACACACCTGTTAATGCATCCCAGAATCATGTTTGCTTTTTTTTGCAACAGCATCACACTGTTGACTCATATTTAGCTTGTGGTCCACTATAACCCCTAGATCCCTTTCTGCCGTACTCCTTCCTAGACAGTCTTTTCCCATTCTGTATGTGTGAAATTGATTTTTCCTTCCTAAGTGGAGCACTTTGCATTTGTCTTTGTTAAACTTCATCCTGTTTAACTCAGGATGATAATAGCCATCCCTCCATTGCCTATTGTTCTTTTCCTTCTCTCTGTTATTTCTTTGCCCTCTTGGTAGTATACTTTTGAAAAGGGGTTTAGGAATTGAATGACTCTGAAATCATTAAAGTTTTGTTACAGCGTATGGGTCTAGAATCTGATCTCCATTACAACAATGGAAGTCTGGAGTGACTCCACTGGCTGAAATGGAGCTATTGCAGATTTTCAGCAGTGTAGTTCAGAGCACAAGCTGATATATAGCATCAACCTAGAGAAAAAGGGAGTGTGTGTGTGTGTGTGCATACACACACACACACACACACACACATAGCATGTGTCATTATCAAAGCGCTGTACAAAACATTAGACAATCCACACAACAGCCCTAAGGCATATGAGTACTATCATATTTATGAAATTATTAGGGCTGTCAAGCAATTAAAACAATTGATCACGATTAATGGTGCGATTAAAAATTTAATTGTGATTAACCGTGTGATTAATCGCACTGTTAAACAATAGAACACCATTTATTTAAATATTTTTGGATGTTTTCTGCATTTTCAAATATATTGATTACAATTACAACACAGAACACAAAGTGTACAGTGCTCACTTTATATTTATTTTTATTATAAATATTTGTGCTATAAAATAATATTTTTCAATTCACCTCATGCAAGTACTGTAATACAATCTCTTTGATGAAATTTGAACTTACAAATGTAGAATTATGTACAAAAAATAACTGCATTCAAAAATAAAACCATGTAAAACTTTAGAGCCTACAAGTCCACTCAGTCCTACTTCTTGTTCACTCAGTCACTCGGATAAACAAGTTTGTTTACATTTGGAGGAGATAATGCTGCCCATTTCTTGGTTATAATGTCACCTGAAAGTGAGAACAGGTGTTCACATGGCAGTGTTATAGCCAGCTTCACAAGCTATTTGCATGCCAGATGCATTAAAAATTCATATGACCCTTCATGCTTCAACTGCCATTCCAAAGAACATGTGTCCATGCTAATGAGGGGTTCAGCTCGATAACTATCCAAAGTAGTGCAGATGGATGGATGCATGTTCACTTTCATAATCTGAGTAAGTTGCCACCAGCAGAAGGTTGATTTTGTTTTTTGGTGGTTCGGGTTCTGTAGTTTCCACATCGTATTGCTGCTCTTTTAAGACTTCTGCAAGGATGCTCCACACCTCATCTCTCTCAGTTTTTGGAAGGCACTTCAGATTGTTAAACCTTGGGTCGAGTGCTGTAGCTATCTTTCGAAATCTCACATTGGTACCTTCTTTGTGTTTTGTCAAATGTGCAGTGAACGTGTTCTTAAAACAAACAACATGTGATGGGTCATCATCCGAAACTGCTATAACATGAAATATATGGCAGAATGCGGGTAAAACAGAGCAGGATACATACTAATCTCCCCCAAGGAATTCAGTCATAAATGTAATTACCACATTTTTTTTAACGAGCGTCATTAGCATGGAAGCATGTCCTCTGGAATGTTGACCGAAGCATGAAGGAGCATATGAATGTTTAGCATATCTGGCACGTAAATACCTTGCAATGCTGGCTACAAAAGTGCCATGCAAAAGCCTGCTCTCACTTTCAGGTGACATTGTAAATAAGAAGCCAGCAGCATTATCTCCTGTAAATGTAAACAAACTTGTTTGTCTTGTGACTGACTGAACAAGAAGTAGGACTGAGTGGACTTGTAGGCTCTAAAGTTTTACATTGTTTTGTTTTTGAGTGCAGTTACATAACATAAAAAAATCTACATTTGTAAGTTGCAGTTTCACGATAAAGAGATTGCACTATAGTACCTGTATGAGGTGAATTGAAAAATACTATTTCTTTTATCATATTTACAGTGCAAATATTTGTAATAAAAATAATACTATAAAGTGAGCACTGTATACTTTGTAGTCTGCATTGTAATTGAAATCAATATATTTGAAAATGTAGAAAAAACATCCAAAAATATTTAACAAATTTCAATTGGTATTCTATTGTTTAACTGTGCGATTAAAATTGTGATTAATTGCTATTAATTTTTTAATCACAATTAATTTTTGAGTTAATTGCGTGAGTGAACGACGATTAATTGATAGCCATAGAAATTATATATCAAAGCACCCAGCAACTGCAAGTTGTTTCCTTGCCTCTGAACTTTTCCACTTGCAAACTCTTGGTACATCCCTAGAAATAACTATTTGAGAAGAATGACAGTATGACTAAACAATAATGAACCAAACAGCATGTTCAGAACACAGAGGAGGGTTACCTGAAATGTGAGCAGATTGAGAAGAATGGAATTAATGCCAGGAGACTACTGTTCTTTAGGAATCTCTCTATACATGACACAAGTTACTGCATCTACAAGGGAATTCACAAGACACTGCTGACAGGTAAGAAGGTCACCAACTTGGCTGTTGTCATTAGAAAGAAACAGAGGCCAGCACTGATGGGAAGAAAGGGCATTAGAAAACCACTAATCGCAATAAGTCATTCATAAAAGAACCCTCTTGTCCAAATATATCAACTATACTTGTATCCTTCTACTCCTGTGATTGGAAAATAGTCTCTCTACCAGGGCCGAACTTATGGATGGGCAACGTGTGCGACCACCCTGGGCGTCATGGCCGAGGGAGGAGGGTTGTCATGATCAAGAGACTGCAGAAAAGCCGAGCCCACCCAGGAGGAGCGGGGAGAGGATAAAGGAGGCTGCGGGACAGGAGCTAGGTGCTCACAGATATCCCCTCTACGCCCTCCCGGCAGCATGACATCTGCAACACTGCCGCCGCTCCACCGGCTGCTGCTTTGCCTGCTGAGTGGCTGCTCGGGGAGCAGTACTTAAAGGGTGCCAAAGAAAGCTTGTCCAGGGCACCATTTTCTCTAAGTCCAGCCCTGCTCTGTACTCGGATACTCTCCCCACCATATTCCCTGAACTTCTGCTTTTCCAATTACTGTTTTACCCAAAAGACTGCTGTTTCTTTGCAGCACATTGCTGTGCTCTGACACTAACCTAAACATTCAACTGTGACACAAGTTACACTGGTGTTGCTTATAGTAGGAGTGCCCCTGAACAGCTTCTGCCCATCCCCTTTGTGTGTCTTTTTAGTAGGGCTCTCTCTCTCTCTCTCAAAGAACTCTCTTATACAGTTTGAGAACAGAAAAGGGCAATTTCCATAAAAATGGGAATGGGGCATTGCATAAGCAGACAGCAACAGCCTGATATGATCACACAGCATGAACAGAGAATTAAAAATGTCAAATATCCAAAGGAGAACTCACTACTATATTCACAAAACCTATCTGCTAAATAATTACCAGTAATTAAGTTACTGGGGCAAATTTTCTGCTGATGTGAACACATTCAGGTCCCTGGACTTCAAAAATTTACTCATTTCCACCAGCAGAGAATCTGGCCCTTCATCTGTTTGCAAATTATTTAAAATATGAAAAAAAGGGCCCAACCCAGCAAATAAGTTGCGTGCAGCTCTAGAGATGACTAGGGCAAGGGTCCTTACACTTTTTCCACAATGTGAGTCAACTCTCAATAGAGTGTCTTGTGAACCAACCCCGATGCCCATTTGTGAGCTTGTGATCACCGTGCCCAATCATAACAAAATAACAACCCTGTGCCAACTACATCAATTATTTATATTGGAAATTAATTAGAAAATAAAAAAAATAATTAGAAAATATATAATGTTGTGGGTTGGGCAAAACATCATTGAAGCTCATGGGTGTAATTACCGCCCATCATATAAGATGGCTGTAAGAAACAATTAAGCTCCCTTTTGAAGCATGAGTGTCTCCTACCCCAAACCCAGGGTCTTTGTACACTGGAACTGGTGGTTTAATTTCCAGTTTGGATAGACATACCTGCATAAACTTTACTCGAGCTAACACACTAAAACTAGAAGTGTAGCCACACTGTCACAAGCAGCAGGAGGTGCTAGCCACCCAGGTACATACCTGAGGTTTCAGACAGGATTGTATCTGGGGCAGCTAGCCCATCCCACCAATGTGGCTGCACTTCTGTTGTTAATGTGCTACCTCAGACCTAGCATGGGCATTTCTACTCAAGCTGGAAATTACACCTCCTGTGCTATACCCACAGATGCATCACCACCCACATCAAAGGCACATGGAAGTCTGCTTAGGAATTTGAACTATGTGGGACAGGCGCTTGTCTGGGTATTGTTGTTAGCAGAGATGTGAGGGGGGTGAGAGAAGCAGAAGAAACACCATAGAAACAGGCCCAGAAGAAGCAGAAAGCCAGACACAGCCAGAACAAGCACTGAGAGCATGGCCCTAAGAAAAACCTATACAGAGAGCTTTTGGGTTGAGCGATGACTGAAAGTGGCATGGAGCTGAGAACAGTTTGAGTTTTTCTGTGTTCAGGGAAACCGGGCTTTTTACATCCTTTGTAAATAAACAGCTCTGCATCAAAGATACCTGACTCCATCAACAATGTTGCCTCCTAATGAAAACAACCTGCAGGGCACCAAACTTTGGCTAACCCTAGGTCAAAAGGGGGTAACAAATACTTCTAGCTATCTTAATTCAATTTAGAAGACAGAACATAGTAAAAGAGCCAACATGCTGGGACCAGCAATCTTTGAATAGACCACAGACTGGGAACTGCTAATAGAAGTCTTTTAACCCAGTTTCAACATAAAATGAATATAATATCATATACTTGTTTCCAAATCTGCCCCAGGGGTTAAGCAGAATTTGAAAAACTAAATACCTATTTGTATAATGTTTAGTCAGAGTTCAGTTTGCTAGGTTTTATTTTAAGTTGTCACTTTAGACTTCTGGGTTTTGAGAAATACCTTTAAATATTACTGGCAAAAGGAAATATAGCCCCAAGGGCTGAACATACAATGGTTAATGTTTACATACACTGTGTATTGAAAGGGAAGGCAAATGGAATGATTCTAAGTACGTAGAACAGTTGCTGTCTGAAACGGTAAAAAATGATAACATAAAAGCAGTAGTAGCATCACTATTAAGGATGGCTCGTCTCCCATGTAATGTCTGATATTCTGAGTTTGATATTGCACCTCAGCCATTTCAAATCCCATTCAGCTCAAACTTGCTATGTAACTTATCATCAAATGTTCAATTTTATGTTTCCAAAGGGGGAAAAAAAGGGGTGATAATAGTAGTTGAATTTTACTTTTTTTAAAACACAGTGACCATTAACTACTGATTTTTGCTAAACTAATCTACTCGTCCGTTCTCTGTCCACCATCAAATTCTTCTCTCTCCACCATTATTTATTTTAAAAAATGTATCAAAATTATTATTGTCATTCTTATTTAAAATATATTGAGCTGCAGAAGGGTATAATGGATAGAGGCAGTGAACCAGACTCAGGAGAGTTGGTTTCTATTCCTGGCTCAGCCATTGACCTGCTGTGTTGACTTTAAGCAAATCACTTCACCTCTCTGTGCATCTGGATCCACCTTCTGCCTTTATTCATGTTGTCTATTTAGTTGGTAAGCTCTTCAGATCAGAGAGGGTCTCTCACTCTGTGTTTGTACAATGTCTAGGACAATGGGGCTGTTAGTACCTCATACAAACAGTAATAATCCATTTTTTATGTCTAGGTTTATTGCAAAGGTCCAAAAGTGCAGCTGCTTTTGTGGAGAGAAATACCAATTGTTTAATATTACGTGCTGCAACACCATACAACAGTTTAGGACAGACAGGAATAAAAACCCTATTCAGAGGAAACAGCAGGAGAATTTTAGGCAGAGAGCAGGAACAACTCAAACAGTTCTGCCAAACCAGCAGCAATAGGATGTACTCGGCTCCAGTGGCCCCAAGAAATTATACATAGATGATTTTGCTCATGTTCCAGTGCTGCATGATATTGACTACATACAACTTCATCCTGGCTGACAGCTCTATTGGGATTGCACCAATTATGTGCATGTTTGATTACCTATTTTCTAACCCTTTTAGCACTTACAGGACTTGCCTCCAGCCTCCCTCCCTGCCCCTCCATCCTTCCCCAGCCCACACACACACATTCTGTTCCCCTCTGCCACTCACAATTTTCATAACATAGCAGTTTAGGTTAGATGGAGGGAGAAGGTGACAGACTGAATTTTGGGTTTGAAATGTATGCCCCATTTGTATGCATTTGCTAGGGACCCCAACTTTATTTATACAGGTCCTGACTAACAAAATATAAATAACCAAGGTAGTATTTGGCAAGAAAACCAAGTAAAATCTCTGTTTTTGTGATATTGTCTTTAACAATCCCAAAAGGTCATTGTACCTTGCTTTTACATTTCATTTGAAAAATAACACCTACAACAGCACAACTCCTCCTGATAGAATGTTGGACGACTGGTTCAGTTCTGATTCAGAAGGAAAAGGGCCACTTACTGAATCAACACCATTTTTATAATAATAATAATAATAATAATAATAATAATAATTTTTGCAGCCCTTAATTTTTTCTTGTTTATTTCCCATCCAACTGTAGACCCAACTCAATCCTGATTAGTTTAATGAGATGTAATGGGATTCAGAGCAAGATGGGGTGAGTCCATAACTAGAGTCGATACATTTTTTTGTACTTGTTAATTATTATAATTTATTATTTGAATTACAGTAATGCCTAAAGGCCATATCTGAGATCAAGGCCACTATTGAGCTAGACACTGTACATGGTGAGAGAGAGTCCCAGCCCTGACCACCTCACTGATTAAGAAGACAGCTGACTATCAGATGCAATAGAAAGACAAAAAAAAAGACAGACATAAATAAGTATTTTTATGTAGTGATAGATTATATTGATTTGCTTTTCTTTATCATTAGCTAAGAGTTCACACATGGCACCCAGTATATGTAGTAAAATTTACCTGCAAAACATACCTTTACAGTGTGAAACAATATACTGTATTGGTCTGTGAGTGGCATTTAGTATCTTTAAATTATATAAAAGTTCCATAACCTACTGTAAATCCACTATCAAATAGCAAATGAGAGACTGAAGATGAAACTACTTGCAGCCACCTCCAAAATAACAAAGAATATCCTGGAGGTGGCTAGAATCCAGTACTTACAGCTTAGAACAGTGCCCACGGAATCTGTATTATTTTGTAATGACTGATATAGTGGACTTTTATTAAGGAGACAGCATGGTACATCAGCAAGGAAGAGATGTAAAAAAGCCCCAAAAACCCCAACATGCCAGCTGCCAGGTAGATCAGATACATAGAGGAGTTATAGATAAAGTTATCACTGATTCCGCCATTGCTACATGCATATAACTAAAGTCAATAGGAATTTTGCATATATACCAGAGCTACAGAATAAGGTGTTTTACTGGATATTTCAACTTGCCCTTTAACGCATGACAATGAAAACCTAGCCTTGCTTATAAGAAGTGAGATTACATACCATTAAATCTTGATTTGACTATTTTACATAGTACAACTCTAACTCAAATATCTACAAACAGCAGGAGACATGAAGTGAGAGGCCTATCATTATAAGGTACAGTAAGCCATCCTAAGGAAGATTTCAATGAACATAAAAATATATTACATATGAAAGGAACATATGAGCTATCGATAAGTTCAAAGCACAGGAAGATGAAAGAAAGCAAATTCTTCAGCCTCTGAATAGCGACAGGGCAGCATTACACCTAAAAAAAGCTAACAGTAAATTTTTGGCTTAAACACACACACACACCCCACCACCACCACCACCACATAAGCATTTAAAAATAGGCATCACATTACTAAGGTTATACCAGTAGAACTAAAAATGTGTGTGTGTTTAAAAATAAGGGGTTGCAACGACTTTGAAGAATATGATTAGAATTCAAAATGATCTTGACAAATTGGACAAATGATCTGAAATAAATAGAAAAAAAATCAATAAGGACAAATGCTAAAGTACTACACTAAGGAGAGAATAATCAAATTGCACAACTACAAAATGGGAACCAACTGCCTAGGAAGAAGTACTGCGGAAAGCAATCTGGGGGTTTTAGTGCATCAGAAACTAAATATGAATCAACAATGTAATACTGTTGCAAAAAAAAAAAAAAAAAAAAAAAAAGCAAACATCATTCTGGGATGTATTAGAAAGTTTTGTAAACATGACAGGAGAAGTAATTCTTCTGCTCTGCTTGGAGTTGATAAGGCCTCACCTGGAGTACTATGCCCAGTTCTGAGCATCACACTTTGGGAAAGATGTGGACAAACTGGAGGAAGTTCAGAGGAGAGCAACAAAAATGATTCTCTAGACAACATGACCTATGAGGAAATATTGAAAAAAAATTGGTTTTGTTTAGTCTGGAGAAGAGAAGACTGAAAGGGGACACAATAACAGTCTTCAAGTGTGTGTAAAGGTTTTTATAAAGAGGAGGGTGGTAAATTGTTCTCCTTAATCACTGAGGACAGGACAAGAAGTAATGGGCTTAAATTGTAGTAAGGGAGATTTAGCTTAGATATTAGGAAAAAATTACCAACTATAAGGGTAGTTAAGCACTAGAACAAATTATTTAGGGAGGTTGTGGATTTTCCATCACTGGAGATTTTTAAGAACAGGTTCCATAAACACCTAACAGAGGTGGTCTAGATAATACTTAGTCCTGTCTCAGTGTAGATAACCTATCAATAGGGCCCTACCAAACAGGGCCGGCTCCAGGGTTTTGACCGCCCCAAGCAGCCAAAAAAAAAAAAAGAAAAAAAGCCGCAATCACGATCTGTGGCAGCAATTTGGCGGGAGGTCCTTTGCTCCCAGCGGGAGTGAGGGACCGTCCGCCGAATTGCCGCCGAATACCTGGATGTGCCGCCCCTCTCCGGAGCGGCCGCCCCAAGCACCTGCTTGCCAGGCTGGTGCCTGGAGCCGGCCCTGCTACCAAATTCACGGCTGTGGAGATGCATCATGGACCATGAAATCGGGTCTTCCCCATGAAATCTGGTCTTTTGTGTGCTTTTACCTTATACTATACAGATTTCATGGGGAAGACCAGCATTTCTCAAACTGGAGGTCCTGACCCAAAAGGAGGTCATGGGGGTTGCAAAGTTATTGTCGGGATGGTCATGGTATTGCCACCCTTACTTATGCACTGCCTTCAGAACTGGGTGGCTGGAGAGCAGCGACTGCTGGCCAGGCACCCAGATCTGAAGGGCTGCGCCCCACCAGCAGCAGCTCAGAAGTAAGGGTGGCAATACCGTACCATGCCACCCTTACTTCTGTGCTGCTGCCTTCACAACTGGGTGGGCAGCTGCTGGTTACCATGCCATACTTACTTCCGTGCTGGTGCTCAGAGCTGGGCTTCCACCCAGCAGCCACCACTCTCCAGCTGCCCAGCTCTGAAGGCAGGACCGCCCACAGAAGTAAGGGTGGCAATACCGAGAAGCTGCCCCCACACACACACACAACCTGGCATACACACCTCACAACTTCCTTTTGGGTCAGGACTCTTACAGTTACAATAATATGACATTTCAGACTTAAATTGTGAAATTGACCAAAATGGACTGTGAATTGGGGAGGGCCCTATTTATCAAGCTCCCTTCCAATCCTACATTCTAAGATATTCAGAAGCAAAGGCTTAAGTTTCTCTTCACATTTGTTTTAATTTAAATTTTATATTATATATAAACCTTTTTATACTAAAATAATTGACTGGGGTTATATGACCTACAGTGCTGTAACCTTTTTGCTCAGCTAGCAGATCAATACTTTGTTGAATATGCAGTGATTTCATACATTCATTTGAATGAAGAAATTGCCATGTTATATATTGTACACCAGAAGCAGAACTAAGCCTTTACGAAGAAATAGATGTGATTTTGAACAAATCTCAAAACGGAGACTCAATTTAAGCTTTTTCCAGGACAACATATCGTCATATTAAGCAATTCTACAGGTAATTCATCCATTCCAACTGTTCTGTACATATCATTTAGGAAGGCAGAATGTTCACCTTGGGGTCTTTAAATAGTATAAATCAATTATCATAACTAGCTGTCAAATACTTCTCAGGGATCATTAAAAGTTTATGAAACAAACCACTATCTTCTGAGAATGATGAGATGGGAGATTTTTTCCCTCTTATTAAAATCTAGGCAGTAAACAATACAATGTCTGAATGTATTAGAAATGTTTGGTGTACACTGGTTGACCAATGCTACCAGTAATACAATATATCTGAGCACAAAATAAGACAAACCTTATGCAAAAAAACCCAGACATATTGATTATCCAGCATAAGTTCATCAGTACAGGGCCGGTTGTAAACAGAATAGCCCTGTTTCAGTTGTATTTTTCTGGAGCCTGTTAGAAAATTAAAAGATACTGGAGCAAGATGTGCTTGCAGATACACTGGTGCTACTCCGTTTAAGGCCCCACTTAAGCAAAGCACTTAGGTACATACATAAGTCCAACACTATTCAGCAAAGCACTATGTGCTTAACTTTAAGCACATGCTCAAGACCCACTGACTGCAAACAAACTTAAGCACATGCTTTAAGTCATTTACTGAATTGGGGTCTGCACACATGGAATTCCATTTTGGCCCTTCCCTCCATCTAGGTCTTCACTCACCCTCCAGAGACATCAGTGGTTTGATGAATAGAAGCTCTCCAGAGGAAGGTTGTTACATCCCCTTAATTTTTAGATCTCAGGAAATCCATTGAAGGCAAGGAGATTTTGCAATGCTTCCCAGCCCAGCAGCTCCCACTGCTTCTTGAACAGCCTGGCTCCTACAGGTGACCAAGTACATGTTTTATATATGTCTTAATTACCAGGGGCTAACATGACTGCAGTTGCCCATGGAAATACATTTATTTGAGGGTGCCAAAACATGTAATAAAGAGGGAAGAAGCATATATGGCTGTTAACAAACCAGATTCTCTTTTGGGATTTCTTCTGAGAAGGAAGGGAGAATTTATCACATCTTGGAGAGCACCGTAGCCAGCCTCAAACCTTCCTCACTCAGTGCTTCTCCACTAAAGCCACTTTACTGCTGAATGAAGGCATCCCCATGGGGGTTTAATACACTTTAATTTATGCACATTAACTTAACTACTTCATTTGATTCATCTTATTTTACTGAGTTTCCCTGATCAGATAAAGTCTCTCAGAGTAGGAACCCTGCAGGACCCTCACAGAAGAGTTATGAGGTAAGGGAGGACAACATGGCAGAGTTGATAATTGCTGATTTCCATGCCTTCCTAACTTAGACCTGCTGTTGTAGACACACTTCTATTCAAGGAACTAGAGGAGAGCTTGGGAGGTTTAAACAGGCTAGATACTGGTAGTCACATAGACTACTGGATCACTTGTCATCTGATACTTTCTTGGTTGAAATGAAATTAATGAAATGTTACAGGCAAAAGCACTCGTTTTCAACCTTTGGAGGGACAACTAGTGAAGTCCTAAGTTTGGAAAGTTTTACTCTCTTTAAAAGACTTTCTTTTGTCCCTCAGATAATTTGTGTCAGTGCCATAGTAAAATTAAATCAGGGCCAAGCAAAATAATGTTTTAAATATGACATCAGAGCAAATACTTGTATATACAGCTTTTCTTTGTTCTAATTTTTAAGGCATGAGGATTTCTTTTTGTCCTTGGTTTAAAATATATTCCAGAATTTTCTGTTTACAAACTAGAAAGCTGCAGATATTCCCATGTAGGCATTTCACAATTTATTCTATTTGAAGGGGCACAGGTAAAAATGCATTGCAGAGAAATGGTGCTTTCTTTTCTAACAAGCATATAGTTCAAGCATCAGTCTGTTGAAATAAAATTTCTATCTCTGTGTCAGTGATGAGTATTTATACCTCTGAGATGGCCTGAATCACTCCTCCACTGGAAAGAGAAATAAAAACAATGAAAGAAACATGCCCTGCTTTGGAGTGTACTACGCACATCTAACACTGTGCTCAGCTCTGTATGAGGAAGACTGGAGTTATACTGCGGGGGGAAGATCTTTTAAGCTTGATGCCAAAAGTGTATTCAGAAAGAACAGTGTCACTCTTGTCTTCCTGTTCTAACACTTCTCTTTTCCATTTAAATAGCCACTGCCTGGTTTGCCCTAAATATTGTAAATCGCCAAAAGGCAAAGTCTTGGCAGCAACTCATTCAGACTATTATTACAGGTGTCTGAAAGGATGTTACATCTAGGTCTCATATGTTAAAGCAGTACACAGTTATTGGGGAACCTATGCTTTAGTGACCTTTACATCTTGTTTAGAATTTCTCTAGGCACTCAGCCCCTGAAACATGTCAGTTATATATTACTGCAGTTGTGCAGCAGGAAGAATGTTCCCCTTCTTTCTTCATTGCCACTGCCTAGGTGTAGTGCCTAGACTAGTCAGTATTCACACTAGACATAAATAATTTTGACAGTCAGGAGAAGCACGCACTAAATATACAAGTCCCATACAGCAGCAATCAATCTTATCTGACTGACTAACCCCAGAAACATTTTTTTAAACATTTTTTTTCTTTTGATCATCTTCTGAAGGTTTTTGACAGACACTTTTTGGTTTCCTCTTTATATTGAAGCTGTAACAGAGCCAGAATAATAAATAAGATATTTCTTTAGCCTCCCAATATTCTAGCTAAATGGCATACACTGGGACTGAAAGTGGAAATCTATAGACAAATGGTGTAATCCTGATACAGGATAGGCAGGTGATTTATCTGAGGCTTAGATTTGATACATCAAGAGGGGGGGAAACTCTTACTTGCTGAAAAATTTCAGTTCTTTGGGAAATATGGTCTTCTAAAATGGTACTAGAGACATTTCAAAACAGATTAAGAATAATGTATTTCAAGAACAGCAGTATTCTTTTCATGTTTTTGTTTTTAGGAAATTATGCACACCACATAACTTTCCTCCACAAAAATAGGGTGGTGGTGGTGAGGGAAGGAGTGATTGTTAATGCAGCCCTGATGTGTGAATGAACTTGCGTTACATAGTGATATTTCTTAGGGTGTGCCCATTACTGGTGCAAGACATAAAATTCACCATTACAAAAAAGAAGACCAGGAGGATACATTCAAACCATGTATCAGTGCTGACCACAGACACAACAGGTATTCTGGAATATTAACAAATGTGGTGTCATATCACAACACCACCCTTAACTCAGTCTGGGTTTCACCTGATTTCAGTTTTGTGTAGTTTGCAGCCAACTTAGTTTAATTGGCAATGCCTCCTATTACCCTCTCAGCCCTAGTGGAGGCTTTGATACTGGGGACCATTCCATCCTTCTAGAATACCCATCTGGCTATCTAGGTGTTTCTCACCCTTCCTGTTATGGATACACCCGTATCAGACTCTTTTCTCTCTGGTAACAAAGGAGTTCCATCTCTGTAACAAAGCTCCACCTCTATAGTGTCACAATGGGTTTATTTCTAAGCCCTCTGCTCTTTCTGTTTAACCTTTGTCCCCTTGATTACATAGCTATCTTTAATATTAACAATTCTGTACTAAAGATATAAAATATGTACATTTGGCTACCTCTAACTTCTCCTTGCCCACCTTCTCTTCTTGTCTTAAGCAAGTAAAGATGTGCTGCCATCTCATTTTCATTTAGAGAATTTTCCTCAAAATGTGTTTCTCTTGAACAAGTGGAGCATCTTCAACACTTTTTTATCTTTTGAACTCAGATGCCTTTGCTTCCACATACTGGAACACTGACATAATCTTATCTTTTAACGCTTCTTTTCATACATCCCCAAGGCCTGTAAATCCACTTTTCACTGTCTGCAACTTTTCCCATGTATGCTAATGCCTCATCTTCATTTCTGCTCAAATCCTTAGCCATGCCTTTTTTGCCTTGACCCTTGCGGCTCTTGGCTCTGGTCTCCCTCAAGACCCTCCTCTTCAAACCTCATCATGGTCAGATTGGTACTGTCTGCCCTTTCATGTGCATAAAAACAGGCAGTCAACCTTCCTCCTCCTTAACAAATTCCATCAGCTCTCCATTTTTTTTCAGGATCCAGTTCAAAATTGTTCTCCATGTTCTAAAACTTGCTCCAGCCTATCTCAAACACTGTGTCTCTCTCTTCTCCCATACTACTTCCCTTTGCTCATCTAGTGCTGGCCTCTTCTTGTACCCTCCACATAATCCTATCACTTTTGGTGTGTGAGGGCTTTCTCCTTGGCAGATCTTGACTTGAGGTACTGCTGTATCCCTTCCTGATTTACTCTCCATCTCATTTCAAATTTAAGCTGAAGATCTCTTTTCTACTTTGTCTAAAATAAAGGAGAAAAAAAGAAAGGAGAAAGAAGAGAAGAGAAAATCTTGCACAGATAATAGTTATGGCTCCTCTCCCCTACAACTCTCTAAAGCTTTTTGGGTACACTTTGTTTTAAAGAAGATTATCACAAATGTATTTTGGTTTACTGTTTTTTTGTTGTTGTGCTACACCATGTGATCAAATAAGCATAAAAATTACTTATCCAACCTGTGATATAGGTTGCAGAATTTTCCATAATTTGTCATGCATGCCAATGGAATTCCATGCACTTCCATTTATTGCTACAGTGCAACATCCCTGTTTTATCAAGCTAGCAGTGTCATAACAGAACCTGTAAAATTAACCATAGCCAAATTTAATGCCATATGCCAATAATTTCTGCAAACTTTGCTGCACACTGCAAGGGGGTATGTTTAATGTTGGGAATCACGCTACATGCCTAATATTGGAAATATCGATAGGATACGAGATCATAACTGTGGCAATGTCTTACAAGCCTTTTGTAGCATTAGGTAAACAACACTGTAATCCTCCTAATTATGTTGCCTTAGGCAGCCATCTCATTATATACTGTTCATGATGTGACTTTTTAAAATGCTGTCAGAGTAATCCATTGTGCAGCAGTCTTTCAGATTAAATGTTAAGACACTGATCTTTTAGCACAAAACACAAATGTGCTTTCGGTAATGATATTTCCAGTTAGGAAGATGATTAGTGTACTTTAGGAGGAAAGTTAGTTACTAGGGAGCCTGTTAGGTGTCATTCTCTAAGATCAGAATACGATGCCTTGAAATGACAGAAAATCTAGATCCAGATATACGGGTTGATTACTGGCTGAATGCTGACCATATGTTTTTGCAGTATGAAATGTAAAGTCCCTCCCACAAGAAGATCCGGAGAACATAATGCATGGTTGTAGGCAGTGTAATTTTAACCATGTTGGTTCGATATTAGAGAAACAAGGTGGGTGAGGTAATATCTTTTATTGGACCAACTTTGTTGGTGAGAAGACAAGCTTTCAAGCCACACAAAGGTCTTGCTCAGATTGTTGTAATAAGCCATAAATCCAGTCTCTGAAACCCACTAACCCCCTCTTTTTGTCCTATGACTGCAGAGGTGTTAACGGGTCACTCTGCCTTGAATGGTCCCTTGCAATATGTGCTAACTACTTACGTTAAACAATCTGTTCCACCTTCCATTTTGCTGTCACATTGGGAGTTCCTTTCCCAGACCTGAAGAAGAGCTCTGTGTGGCTTTTAAACTTGTCACTCTCATCAACAGAAGTTTGTCCAATAAAAAGAGATTACCTGACCCACCTGGTCTCTATAATACATAGTGACAAGAGAGCACATACTACTTGTCTGAAGTTTGGTACTCAACATAGTGCATAGAGAATTTCTAATATTTTGGACTTTTTACTCCAAAAGTTGGGCACAGTGTGGTCTACATTAGGCACTTTTTATACCATACTTTTTATGGTCTGGTATTAGGCAACACAGAGACAGGGAGGAGTAATTTTCAATTTATGTCAGCTTCAGCAAATCTGGCCTATAAACTTTAGTCTTCACATATCATTTACAATCCTATGATACATAAAGCATCATATATGAAAGCTCAGAAGATACATAAACAGAGATAAATAGCTAAATATGGTATTTGTCAAGAGAACTTTACTGGGCTGAGACAGTGAAAATTGTAAACTGAGAAATCATCATGTACTTAAAGTGAAATGCCAGATGTTGTATCTACTTCATTCACTAGCAAGTATCTGCATATTAATATTTGTTTGTCCCTACCTTGCTGAAATATATCTCTAAATATACTCTTTGGCAATAAGATCCAATTGTAACCAGAAAAATCACAGCAACACTCATAGAATTAATATATCTCTACCACATGGGGCATCCCTAATCTGTTGGATTGAGGGGGTATTTGTTCTTCACACTCACTGGGCAGTGCAGTGTCCTGTTCTGGCACCAGCTATTGACTGTTTATTAAAATACAATTTCCTCTTGTCTGGCATTTACAGACATATCATAGTAGGGAATGATAGTTATCTGTCCATATTGGCATATTACAGTGGCATAATGTTAAGATTAACTCTACTTTCCAGATAAGTGTATAGGTGACATAGAGCATGCATAATGAAAACAATATTGATCACATGTGCAATGCCCATACACTTGCAAAACTGATGTCAGGATTCTGGCTCATATGGATATAACTCCTGAAAGGCACACAATTTCCTTTTTCAAAGGTTAGAATTAGAAAAAAATATATTTTAATTGAGTTTCTGACCTTGGAAGTACTTACATGTGTATTCTTACTCCCACAAAGGGGAAAATATGAAGTGATTATATCCTGTTAGAAAAAGAGAGCAATATAGTCCTGTGGTTAAGGCATTTGATTATGACCAAGGATACCTGCATTCATTTTATGGCTCTGCAAGAGTTTCTTTGTGTGGCCTGAGGCACTTAATATCTGTGTGTTTCCAGTTTCCTGTCTGTAAATGGAGTTAATAGCACTCCCCTAATTCACAAGGGCATTATGGATATAAATAATTAATAAATGAGAGGTGCTCAGATGCTATGTTGATGGGGCATATAAATACCTAAATAAAAAGGGAATAGAAATGATCCCTCTCCCTCCCTTACCCCTACTAATCTTAGTAAAACAAACTTTTAATTTCTCCTAAAATGATCGGGGCCAATGGCTTTGATAGGAGGATCAACATTTTATTTCTTTCCCACCTTTTCATAGAGTATTATCTTTGCATCCAGGAACTGTCTATAACTGGAGGAAGGAAAAAATCCATTGCTTATTGTTTATGCTCTCTGTATGTGTATATATATATCCCCTCAATATATGTTCCATTCTATATGCATCCGAAGAAGTGGGCTGTAGTCCACGAAAGCTTATGCTCTAATAAATTTGTTAGTCTCTAAGGTGCCACAAGTACTCCTGTTCTTCTCATTGCTTACAGTATATGGTGCGTTTCAAAGCACTGAATAGACACCTGATCCTGATTGATTCTTAGCACCTGAAACTCCCACTGAACTCAATTGGTGGTGCACCACTGATGACCAGGCCTTAACTTCAACAACCTCAACACACCCACACAGTTCATTACCTTCAGCTTATTGGGAGTTAACCAAGCGTTAATTTAATATGAAAGCAAACATTTGTCTAGCTAAATGTCCACTGAGACAACAGAGTAATAAATTAGATAAGAACAGCTGTGTCACCATCCTTTATTTAAACACATAGATTCTACATTTATGTTTACATTTTCCAAAGTGCAAAAAGAACACTAGCACAGATCCTTTGTTGTTGTTGTTTTTGCAGCACACTGCAGGATGCTAAAATGAGTTTTGCCTTGACCTAACTCAATATTTAAGGAGTCTATACCAATTTCATGCAGCTGTACAGTAAAAATGTATTTCTATTTGGTAATTAGTACAGTCTGTTTTGTGAGATTTCTGTAGCTATTCTAATCATGACTTAGGTTGTCATTTTATAGCTAGCAGTAAAGTCGGATATATTCCTGTTACTAAATCCAGGCTATGCGTAAGTATAGAAACTCAAGCCAAGGACTGAATGACTTTTCTCTTGCCTCACAACTGACATCTTGCCACAAGATGGCACCAAAGGACTAAAAATCTTAATATTCTTAAGGTTTCCTTGCTAGAGAAATGGAACAAACTTTGATGGTGATTTTACCAGCGAAATCATCAACAGCTCACCTTCCAGTGAGTCAATAGGTTGTTCACATAACCCTCCCTTGCTTTGACAAGCTGCTGAATGCTGAGACCTAATTTTGGTTCATTTAATATTCAGGAAGTTTATTTTCCTTAAGTTTAGGTTTCCTAAAAAATGCAGAAAGGAAGGGGATAGCATTTAGAATTAAATACTTGATTTTCAAGGCACAAGCAAAAACATACAGAAGGGTATGCTGGTCACCAATCAAAAGTTGATGGCCCTGAAGTAAATGAATTTCATCCAAGTTAAAAAAAAAAAAAGCAACAACAGGAAAAGTTTAATCTAAAAACTGCTGAACTGTTTCTTTTTCATTGGTAACTGAATAGTTATAAAATATTTTTCCACATTAACATTTTAAACAGAAATTCAATTGCCATTTCCAATTCATTGAAAGCTTTATGGAAGGTGCATGCTACAAAAAAGACTCAATGATGAAAAATATTCCTAGCATATTTTTAATTTCATTGTTATGTTAATTTTTTTTCTATTTCCTAGTTTCCACAAAACATCACAATTCACCGAGAATTTTGTTAAATGCAAGAACACAATTCCATGATAAAGTCAGATTGAATTGTGTCTACCTATTTCAAGAGCTGAAAACAAAGTAAAAAGTATATGCCATAATTGCAATACTGGTACTTATAATCCTACTACTCTGCACTTATTGACACATATCTCTCTTCAAAATAGTGATAAAGTATAGTGTCTACACATAAAAAAGCAAAGATAAGCATTCTCCTTAATATTCTTTAACTAACTGCATTTTTTTTCTTGTAAAAAACAATAACCTGAAGGATGTTTGCATTATGAAACAAGAGATTTTATGTCAGAAATGTTTTATGTTTTATTGGCACTGTTTATGATAGTACAGTATTTAACTGCATTGAAAGATGAAATTTCATCCATGGATCAATTTATTTTACCTACTATATTTGAAGGCACTCACACTTTACCTCAGAGGGCTTAATGCCTCAAAGTAAGTCCACTGAAATCAATTATATGACTCCTACTGACTTCAAATGAGCTTTGGTTCAGGCCTTTATTCATCTGTTTTCCTTAAACTTGCAAATGTCACTGCCATTCTTCTCCAGGAACTCTTCTCCAGAGGTAAAATGTTCATAGACTAGTCATATATTCAAATCTACAGTACTGTGCTTTTTTTTCTTGCTTTTCTTATTAAAATCCTGCTAACCTACGCTTTACAAATACATATTTAATTGATATTGGTAAAAGTAATAAGCAAAGTACAATACCAAGGAATTTTAGATTTTTTTTTTTGAGTCCATGTATTGTGCAGTAAGTATTACGGCAAGTCTGCAACACTGAAACATGACCCAATCAATGGTCATATATGCACTAAGGCCTTGGCTACACTTGCAGCTGTACAGCGTTGTGAGGTAAACCTGTCTTCGTACAGCTGAGTAGGGAAAAGCGCTGCAGTCTGTCCACATTGACCGCTGCCATTGCAATGGCGTGGCCACACTTGCAACATTTGCAGCTGTGTTGTGAGCAGTGCATTATGGGCAGCTATCCCAGCATTCATGTGGCTACAACATGCTTTTCAAAATGGGGGGAGGGGGCTGGAGTGTGACATGGAGTGTGGGGAAAGAGAGAGTGCTTTTTGGAGCGTGTCAGCACTCTATTTTGCAAGTTCCAAACTCCCGGCCCCCTGCTCATTCATTCACTCACTCAAAGCAAACAGCAAACTGTTTGCTTTTTCTTTGTGGTACAAGCTTTGAAACCGGCACTTCCGCATTCCTGCAGCCGGTCACAACAACAGAGAAGATTGGCCACTTGACAAGGTGATTAGTACAGTGCTGCAAGTGTTTACACTCACACCCGTGAGTCTTAGCCATTCCGCTGTATCTCTTATGCTTCTCGGGGAGGTGGAGTACCTGCAGCGGTGTACCCAGGGAGATATAGTGCTGCAAGTGCCCTGCCAGTGTGGACAGGGAGTGAGTTCCAGCGCTGGGGGAGGCTTTACAGTGCTGTAACTCGCAAGTGTAGCCAAGGCCTTAGAATAAAGGTAGTTTAGGTTGCTCACTAGTGATTGAGATGAGCTGTTCCATTTGTGAGGAACTTTAAATGGCATGGTAACTGTAAAGATGAAAAGAAAACCTATAAGAAAGAAGAGATTTGAAAACTGCTGTTTCTAATATTGTTCTAAATCATGAATCTAATTTATGTAATTTAAGTCCCCAAATGTAACAAATTGTTTTGTTTTGTTTTTTGGGGTTTTTTTTTAAGTTTTGCATTTCAGAAGTAAAATAAGATCTCTGTCTTTCTTAGCCATTCACTCACAGGTATCCAATTTAAGACAGCGCTAGCCTAGTGACCTCTCTGAGTCATAGTATAGACTGCTGAAATATTCTGAAGATTTATATGTACCAAAACTTAAATGGGATTATTTCTATAATGGACTATGCCTCAGTTCATCACTCTTTTTCTAATTCTCATTATTCTGACCTCAACAAGAAGCTGGATGAAATGAGCCACTACTGGGACATATTCATATATACATCTCACGTACTTCACAGAGTGGGTTCAGCTGGCTGACACATTGTTTCTCTCTAGTTTGCTATCTCATTCAATTTATATAATTTCACCACATAGTTATTTCATGACTAAAAATAAAGTATTTCAATAATCAAAAACAATTACAATATCATTCGTGGGCAATACCTCAAAACTCCAAATAAAAGAATGAAATAATTCCCCATATACTATGTGACTTCATCAAATTAATAAGTCAATTAAAACAAGACACTTCCTCATCTCAAACCAGTTGAAGTGGGGGAGCAAATGTGTGTATATAATATAGTACTGTGTCCATAAATGTATTAACATTCCAATGGAAACACACCTACATCCAGAGATGGAGCTAACCCCCTGAAAAGTAGGTCTGGTCCATGATACATTTCAGCCCATTTCAGTGACAAAATGGCAGATGAAATCCAATGTTGTAAGTGCAAAGAAATTTGCATTGGGAAAAAGAATCCCAATTATATATACAAAATGATGAGGTCTCAATTAGTTGATACCCCTCAAGAAAGAGATATTGGCATCATGAATACTCCCCTGAAAACATCTGCTAAATGTGCAGTGGCAGTCAAAAAAACAAAAAGAGTGTTAGCAGCTATGATGAAATGGATAGATGATAATAATAATAAAAATAATCACAATGCCACTATATAAATCCATGGTACGCCCACACATTGAATGCTGCATGCAGTTCTGGTCACTGCATCTCAGAAAAGATATATAGAATTGGAAAAGGTGCAGAGAAGGGGAACAAAAATGATTAGAGCTATGGAACAGCTTCAATGTGAACAGAGATTAAAAAGACAGGGACCATTCATCTCAGAAAAGAGACAAATGAGGGAGAATATGATAGAGGTCTATAAAGTCATGAACAGTATGGAGAAAGTGCATAGTGAAGTGGTATTTACCCCTTCACATAACACAAGAACTAGGGGTCAAACAATGAAATTAATAGGCAGCAGGTTTAACACAACCAAAAGAAAGTACTTTTTCACACAACGCACAAACAACTTGTGAAACTCATTGCCATGGGATGTGGTGAAGGCCAAAAATATTACTGGGTTCAGAAAAGAAGTAGATAATTTTATGGAAGATAAGTCCATCAATGGCTATTAGTCAAGATGATCAGGGATAGAACTCCATGCTCTGAGTGCCCATAAACCTTCAACTGACAGAAGCTGGGACTGGATGACAGGGGATGGATTGCTATAAATTGTTCCCTCTGAAGCATCGACACTGGCCACTGTCAGAAGACAGGATACTGGGCTAGATAGACCATTGGTCTGACAAAGGGTGGCTGTTCTTTTGTTCTTAATCATGAGAATAGTTCAATTCAATAAAATGCTTTAGAGCATGAAGTCAAAAAAACATCAGATTGCTTAACATGTCAGAGACAGGACAAGAAAGGAGAAAGGCTTTCCCAATTGCAATCAAGACTTCAGCCTCAACAGCAAGGTGAAGATGGGTGCCAATCTCTTGGTCAGTGACAGGAACCCACCTCAGGATTTCAATGGCAGGAACACCCATCCCCCACACAAAATAATCATTTTCTAATAATGTAAACATAGTGATGTAACCCATGTCAGTATCCTGCTTTTGCTGGAGACAGATATGAGGATTGTTTCAGCCCAAAGGCTGTAGTAACTCCCCTAGAAGGAAAAAGAGATATGGGTCAGGAATATAAAGTCGATTTTTTTTTCTTTTGGTGGGGAGTGGGAATCAGTAGAAGGTTCACTCTTTACATAGCTCTTTAATTTTTCACATACAATCAGTGCAATTCATTACTTCCCTCCCTGATGCACAGGGCCGACTGCTTATGGATATGGCTGCAAAATTCAAGTAGTTAATCCATGTGAAACCTACTATGATACTGTTGCATATATTGTAGTTACAAGGACGACATAGGCAAATACCAAAAATTAAATGGTTCATGAAATCATTACGTGTCTTGAATATTATTACTGATATATATGTATTTGAGATACTTTTCAGAACATTTATTTAAAATAGAATAGAATATTTTAAATAAACTAAATTGATGTCTGAAAGGAAAGTGTCTTCTGTTTCATGAATTAAGAATTAAATTGATGTAATGAGAAGGGTTACATACAATTTACTGAGTGTTGATGTGTCTTATGAGTCACAGGGCCAAATTCTGCCTTCACATACTCCTCATGCCGCCACATTTATTTTAGACCAAAGTACAACAGGATTTTCAATAAAATGAATGCCTGCTGGTGATATAGGAATATGATGCCATGGTCTCTCACATTCTGTGGTACTGACTCTAGATTCTACAATGCTGAGAATGATAAATATTGTTTACTAGACGTGATTATAATTCACCACTGTAGTCACAAATGGTAATTAGGCCCCGTCCTGTAATGAAAATTCTGAGGATAGGCTAGTGGGTGCATGTGATTCTCTTTGCAGGAATGAGGCTTTAATGATGCAAAAATCAAAATCCGCTCCCACCCCCAAAAAAACAAAAACAAACAAACCTTAAAGTAGAGCTAACTTGTGCAAAAGACTGTATAATTAAACAATTGGAAATAAATAGTACAGTACCAAAATAAAGGGTATTTACATATTTCATTACAATATTACATGTGAAAGGATAGATTAAATATTTGCATTTTCTGACAGTTTTAATAATTAATGTGATTGTTATTGACATTCTTTTGACTTTTGTAATCTCTCCTTGTTTTCTATGTCTTGTGCATGTCCTGGTTTGTGCTTTTCAGTTACTACCTTTAAAGTTGATGGACTGTTCTAGTGCAGATTTAGGACATTTTCATATACTAAAGTGATTAATAATTATTTCCAGTAATTTGGGGATATTTATTTATTAAACGCTATTTTAAAAGGATTCCTTTTAAGGGTTAAATCCTTCTCATTTAACTCACTCCTGTAGGTTTCAGTTCAGCAAAAGTACTTAAGCATGTGCTTAAGTGGCACTGAAAGTAATGGGGTTTAAGTAATTTACTTAATAAATAAATAAATAAAAATAGACTGCCAAATCAGGGTTGTAATTCTTTTGAGGTACAATGGGGCCTTCTTACATGAGTAAAGTGAATAGGATTCACAAAAGTATAAAGATGGATACAAGTTGTAAAATTCAGATCCAAACTCTTCCAGATACAGGACCTTGCTTTAGGTTCATTGCCGAAATTGTGGTTACTTGTAAATATATATATAATAGATTTTAGGAACATAGGACTGGAAGGGACTTTTAGGTTATCAAGTACAGTTTCCAGCCATTGCTGGCGATCCAATCATATAATCCTATTCCTGAATTTACCAAATTCCATTTGAAGACTAGTTAGGTTTTTTGCCCTTATTACCCTCATTGGAAGACTGTTGCAGAATCTCATACCTTTGATACTTAAAAACCTTCCAAAAAAACCTTGATGACTTCAGACAACCATCCTTGATTTAATGTTTAAATGAATCAATAGCAACCTCAATCTTAATCTAAATGTGCAGATTAAAAATGGAAAGGGGAGGGAGAGGATAGAGAGCAAGAGCATGTACAGCTGCATGCCCTAAATGCACTGTTGCAGGACTGGGCCAGCTGTCATAAAGTAATTTCTCGGCATAATATGGGCCAGCTGCTGTATGTTACTCATTCAAAATACCTTTTGAAGATAGTAGGAGTTTTGACTGTGTGAGGAAACCAGGAATAGTCTCTAAAAGGGGCAGGTGCTCTGGGAAGTTGTAGTGACTGTATTACGAAGCAGCACGTCCCCCTGGGACATGTAGGAGTGAGACAACAAATTGGCTGGAAAAGCCCTCTTTTTATTAGAAAATTATTTGTTGCACATAGCTTTTATGAGCTCAATGTAAAACCTTAGAAGATTTGGGAAGTTGTTCTGGACAGGCCCCAAAAATCCCTCTCCTGCCCCTTCGGGCCTAAAATGGCTTTTGAGATGGTGGGGTATTGGCCCTGAACTGGACCATGGCTCACATTTCACCAGTGGATGCGCCTAGTAAAAGTTGCACATTTCATCTGTAGTTTGCATGATTAACATGAGTTGTCTTGTTATTATTTTTTGGGTGACGATGTGCAGTTTTTCAAAAATATGTATACTTCTGATATGACAAATTTCACCTTTATTTTACGTTTCTTCTCTTAGTGGAACAAACATTACTATTAGACTTACTCCAATCTTCCTAACTCTGGTTTGGACACCATTCCACAAACTTTCCCAATGATCCAATTCATGCAAAAATTGCAAGTTGTACATGCATACAGCAGTTAGTGCACATCTAAAATTCTTTTTTTGCAGAACCACTAATTCCCACCACCATGATTTATTGCATTTTTGTAGACCTGAGAATTTTCAGGATACCTATGTTAAAATGGTGCCAAATCATTACTGAATCTGACCTGTGACCAGAGTCTGATCACAAAGAGAATTCTGGAGAATGTGTCAGCAATTCTGGGGAAAGTCTCATAGGTCTAAGCCAACTTCTCACAAACTGTGCAGAATTCTAGAAAGTGCATGAATTGTTTGTAGGCCTCTATCTTTGAACAGTACAAATCTCAGTATGACGAACAAAGAAATCAGCTTACAAATAAATTTACACTGGGAGATTCTTACAGGAGACCAAACTTTGAAAGAGAAATGAAATTCAACTTCGAAAACAATGAAAACAAACACATTTCAGGGAAATAATCAGAAATATTGATATTTAATGGGAGGGAGAAACTTGGGAAGCTGTAATGTGGCAGTAAAAATGGCCAATGGCATTTTGCTCCTCATGCAAATGCATCCTGTCACAAAGCAGGGAAGTTAGAGTTCCCTCTCTAGAAGCCTGATCCAAAGCCCACTGAAGTCAGTGGGAGACTTCAATGGGAATTGAATTAGACTCTTAGCCCACCATACTTCAGAACAATCTTGCCCTGACAGTGAGATTGAAAAGTATTGGATGATCTAACAAACCTTTTCCACTTGAAATTTCTATGGGCCATGAAAATAATCCTAAATCATTTGCTACTAATTGGGGCTGTTTACCTACACAGCGTAGGTCTGTGTTCAGACATAACACACTGTGGAGCTGATTTTCAATCAAATCCCTGGTCTACACTATGAGTTTAGGTCAAATTTAGCAGCATTAGATCGATTTAACCCTGCACCCGTCCACACGACGAAGCCATTTTTGTCAACTTAAAGGGCTCTTAAAATCGATTTCTGTACTCCTCCCCGACGAGGGGATTAGCACTGAAATCAACTCTGCTGGGTCGAATTTGGGGTCGTATGGATGCAATTTGATGGTATTGGCCTCTCGGAGCTATCCCAGAGTGCTCCGTTATGACCACTCTGGACAGCACTCTCAGCTCAGATGCACTGGCCAGGTAGACAGGAAAAGCCCCGTGAACTTTTGGATTTCATTTCCTGTTTGGCCACCGTGGCGAGCTGATCAGCACAGGTGACCAGGCAGAGGGATAGCTCTGGGGGAGGGATAGCTCAGTGGTTTGAGCTTTGGCCTGCTAAACCCAGGGTTGTGAGATCAATCCTTGAGGGGGCCACTTAGGGATCTGGGCCAAAATCAGTACTTGGTCCTGCTAGTGAAGGCAGGGGGCTGGACTTGATAACCTTTCAAGGTCCCTTCCCATTCTAGGAGATAGGATATCTCCATTATTAAAGAGCTCATCAGCACAGGTGACTAAGGAGTCCCAGAATCGCAAAAGAGCTCCAGCATAGACCAAACGGGAAGTACTGGATCTGATCACTGTATGGGGAGATGAATCCATGCTATCAGAACTCTGTTCTAAAAGACTAAATGATTAAGCGCAACCAGACACCAGGGCAGTTAGAAGAGCACAGCAGGGCGTGCTACGTATCAGAGACGCTTTAAAAAACAGTTTCATGACTGGCCAGGCTATGGTGTGAGAGTTCTGTTTGTATCTCCTTGATGAAAACCTGGCCCCTTGGTTCACTCTACTTCCCTGTAAGCCAACCACCCTCCCCTCCCCCACTTTGATCTCCGTTTGCAGAGGCAATAAAGTCATTGTTTCAAATTCATGCATTCTTTATTAATTCATCACACAAATGGGGGGATAACTGCCAAGGTAGCCCGGGAGGGGTGGGGAAGGAGGGTAGCACAAGGGTGGGGTAGTTGTAGGGGCACCCCCTAGAATGGCATGCAGCTCATCAGAGAAGCGGGATGTGTGGGGCTCTGATCCGGAGCGGCCATTTGCCTCTCTGGTTCTTTGGTGGGGTTGCCTGATATTCCAGGCAGGACTGAATCTCCATTAGATGAAACTTAAAGAAGGGAATGACCTGGAGTCACTCCCATTTATGTCCAGGCGCCCCCGACCGACCACACCAAGGCCAGCCAGGAGCACCCATGTCTGCCCAGGCGCCCACGGCTGACCTCACTGAGGCCAGCCAGGAGGAACCAGGAGACAGCAGCAGATGGTACAATAACCGTCTTTGCTAACTTGCAAAGGCAAGGAGCTGCTGCTGTGTAACACTGCAGTACCGCGTCTGCTAGCAGCACCCAGGAGACGTACGGTGACAGTGAGCTGAGCAGGCTCCATGCTTGCCATGGTATGTCATCTGCACGGGTAACCCAGGAAAAAAGGCAAGAAACGATTTTTTGCCATTGCTTTCACGGGGGGGGGGGAGGCGGGGTGCCTGACGACATGTACCCAGAACCACCCGCGACAATGTTTTTGCCCCATCAGGCATTGCGAGCTCAACCCACAATTCCAATGGGCAGTGGAGACTGCGGTAACAGTGGGATAGCTACCCACAGTGCAACGCTCTGAAAGTTGACGCTAGCCTCGGTACTGTGGACTCCGCCGACTTCATGGTCTTAAGTGGGGACACACACAGTCGACTGTATCAAATTGATTTCTAAAAAATTGACTCATATTAAATCGATCTAATTTGATAGTGTAGACATACCCAAAGTCAATAGGGCCTGTAGGTGCTCAGCATTTCTCAAAATCATTATCTGTAAGTTCTCAGTGCAATGATACAAGACCACTCATATCAGTGTGAACAGTCTTAATTGTGATGCTTTAAAACAATTTAAAAACCATTTGCTATATTTAACTTGCAAGACATTACTATTGCTATGTCCTCTATTTCACTGCATCTTGTATAAAAACTTCAGGTGTTCTTGTCAAAGGTAAAGCTTACAAAGTGGTTCTTTGGTTGCAGTAGGAATATTTTCAATAATAGATATTATTTTAAGTTGCCAACAAAAGCTATTCTAATATTTTGTCTGAAGGTTGTGATGCCATTAAAGTTAACAGAAAATTTGCACCCTTAGTGGTATACTGCTGCTGGTTGCGAGGCTAGATAGATCTGTGCTAATGGGCTCAAGCCAATGCACTAAAATTAGGAATGTGGATTTTGTGACTTGGGCTGTGAGATGAGGGGGTCAGGTGGGTTTGAGAACCTGAACTGCAGCCCAAGCTGCAATGTTCACACTGCTATTGCTCGTGAACCAACTCAAGCTCTGTTAGCACACATCTGTCTACCTGGGTTGGGAGGCTCGCTCCAAGCTGCAGTAGAGATGTACCCTATGGACCCACCTTGCAGGGTCCTAGAGCCCAGGCTACAGCCTGAGCCTGAATGTCTACACTGCAATTAAACAGCCCTTTAGCATGAGCCCAAGAGCAGGTCAGCCCTGGATGTCTAACAGCAGTATACACATACCCAATGGTACTAATTTCAGAAAGTATATAATTTACTGAGTCTGCCTTTTCCATTAATTTAATACTTTGAGAGACATGGACAGCAAATTGATAAAGATGCTGTTTTTTGATTAAGCTGATGGGCCCTTGAGTCTTTTAATATTGATTATTAATTAGCAAAATAAATATATCTGGAAATGATTTCCTATACTGCTCAATGGTTATGACCAATAATTGCCTCATTAGAAACCTTATAACCCTCTCCCCACCTTGAATATTTTCAGCCTCTCTTTTTTCACAACACTGTCTGTTGACTAACAATTCATTTTTCCCTGTCCACTTTGCCATACACATTTTCAATAAAGGGATTGTTACCCCTTTTAGTTGTTTGTATCTCCAAAGCTTTATACACTTTATACACATGGCTCCTTTGCTTTTGCTGCAAGTGAAGGCTAGTCCTAGATGTATCATAGCTTTAAAGGTGGACATGTGTTTCTTGCAGCAACCAATGAAGGAATGCACATTACTCATATGATGCATTTTCTTAGACACAAGCACATTATTTGTTTTATTTATGTTCAGCATTAGGATTATGTCAACATTCTTCAAATGTTCAGTTCATTCTGTTAAATAAACCTATTACATATACATTACTAATGCTCACCCTGACACATGAGGGTATGATAATTAATTTCTACATATTTTACATTGCTAATTTGAAAAAAAAATTTCATGATATTACGTTGTATTTCAAGCTCTTTGTTCATAAGTGCAGTTAATTGCATTGATATCTACCCCTTCTTACTCCTTAAAACCCGGGGTGCTATAACATCTGCAGAGCTCACAAGGATTGCATTCATTTTAATTGCATGATTTTATCATGCTAAATGAAGGTATGTCATGTTTTTATGCAGTAATGCAAAGCACTGAGACTGGATTTATTGCATTAGCCTATCTGTAATGTGGCAGATGATGGAATACCAGTGATAAAATCATAAGATTTACAAAAAACATAATTACATATAGGGTAATATAAAATTGCACATGGAAAAATATTTCAGACAAAGATTTCTGCTGTTGTCAAAAAACGCAGAAACAAACTTCTTTGGCTTTTGAACACCAGCAGAACTCTGCAAATATCTGGGCATTTCATTTCCTACTAGATTTTCTTTCTGAACACTTACCTTTTAAAAAAGCAAAAACAAAATATGAGTTTGTATCCTTTATTTGTAAATTAAATATGATTTAAAGTAGGTTTTGACTTATGTGTAAGAGTTGCCATAATAAAAGAGTAACAAAGAGAAAAGTATTGTGTGATTAAATGAATTAAATAATATTGTCTCTACACTCTCACATAATTAAAACAGACACCTGCCATGTTACCTTAGAGTATATCTAGTTAAACTTCCTAAAATTCTGTATTCCCTGAGTGCAGGCCGTTGGTACCAAGATAGCATTACATACTGACAGCGAGAAGACACAGGTTTGAGTTCAGAAGCAGATCCCAAATTATATGGCCTATTGATAGTGCAACCTAGAGAACGTTTCAGAGATACTTCTAGTGCTGTTTATGCCTCCTGCAGCACATACTTCCTTCTTATCAACAGAATGACACAGTCATCTATTTCATGCTAGTTTCTGGAGGCAAAACACAGGGAAGAAGTGGATATCTAATGTGAATTAAGAGATAAAGAAAATATAGTACCCTATTTATTGTAATGTAATCCCTTTAGAACATACAAAGTTTCTTCCCTCCTTCCACATGGAGTAACCAGCTTTGATGTTAAATAGTCAAGAAGGCTAAAGAAATACACAAAAATATTGGCTAGCATATTTCTGGCAGACCAGCCACATAGTAAAAGATAGACTGGTAAACTAATAAAGAGGATTCATGAGATCAGTGGCCCTCTGGTTTGGATCCTATTCTAGTTCCCCCCAACTCCACACAAAAGCAAAGGCAGTGCTTGTGTCTCCTTTACTTTCTGCTGTGTTAGTGTGGCCTAGTGGATGAAGCATGCTCAACTCCCAAGAGACAAGGATTACTTTTTGTTGCTCTACCCTGACTGCTGTAACCAACACAGTAGCAGAATGGGTTTCAATCTCCAGCCCACCCACTAACTGCAAGGAAGTCATCATTCAAAGGACTTGAAAGTGAGGAGGGTGTAAATCTACATGGACAGAAACAAAAATACACACACACACTCCCCAGAGGGATTTTTCTGGGGCAACACAGAGAGATCAAGAGCATATCTATTCCAAGAGGGGAAATTAAACAGAAAGCAAAACGTTTTATCAAAAATCTGGAAAATGTTGGGGGGGGGGGGGGGGTTTGAAATCTCATATATCAAATTATCTTTATAGGTGGAAGTATTAAAGGGGAGTTAATTAATCTTATTAAAGGCAGAACAGTAAGTCAGAGGGTGAACCACTAATATAATCCATATTGATGAATAGTCCATACTGGAGTGTGCAGGGTGACTCACATTTTTCTTAAGGGACCTTTTATACACAATTTAAAAAGTGTTTGCTGTACTACATTTGGAGTCTCTCTTTTCTATTTTAATAACTATAGACAATCATACACAATCAGTGAAGATTAAAAATGCTTAATCAATTTTACCATTGCTTAAATATCCATGATATTAACAATGAAGTCATCTTTCATGTTTTTTGACTTTGGGGTACCCAAACAATCTGAGAGTAAATAAAAATAAACCAAGGCTCCTTCACTCTCTCTTATTTTAGATATTCAGCCTGTATTAAGAATGATATGTTAATTACATCTCTGCATCTATTCTGTTACATACAGTAATTCATAAAAGAGAGCAATGCATATATTGCTCAGTGCAGCCACAGTGATAAGATGTTCCCAAAATGTCCTCAAGTCCTTCTTTACTACTATACCTACTTGCCTGACTTTCTATCTTTCCTTCCATTTCTGTCTATCATCCTAAATTATGGAGCTAACTGACAATGCCAACACATCATTATATGTCTGAACACCGACGTATTATGAAGTTTAATTAGGAAGCTTGAGACCTTGCAACACTTCAGCTAATAATGAATCAATTAAAAATTAATATTTAATATTAAGTTAGAAACCCCACCTCTTTTTTGCTGCCAATCCAGCAATACTTCACTCTTACCCTTACCCTATGCACTAATGCTGCAACCTAGTGGCATGATAAGGTATGAAATAGGAAAATTCTTAGAGGATAACATATCACCCGGTTGTAAATCTGATTAACAGACACAGAAAATAAGTCATTTGCATGGAGATCACCCAGCTCACACACTGTTTCAATCATTTGTTTCCTTGGGAAATCATGTTGAGATGAGGAAATGACTTTGAGAACCCAAGTTGGGCATCATTTTCAAATTAACCTTTCTGTCTTTTACATTGAGTTATTTAACAAGAATGATGGGAAAATATGTAACTGTTTCAACATAAGCTGTTTTGTACTGTCATTTTCTAAGTGTTTTAATAGGAATATATAGCTTTGACTGACAGTATGTAACCAGTTACATTGTTTTTAAACTAAGCTCATATTTGGATCACAACTATAACCACAATATTAGATTCTACTAAAACTGTATGGTATTATTTTCATAACTTTGCATTTTCATAAGGGAGCCTTAGTCCATGGAGAACATTCATATATATATAAAATTTTACTATAGATGTACACATCAACTCCAAAGCAAAATCCACAATACTGCTCACCAATGCTGTAAACAACTGTATCTATATACTGACATATAAATATCTATACCTACAGATATATGCCCTTGATGTTTTCCTTTGCCACTTAAAGTTACAAAATCAGACATAGTATTGCAAATATAAAAGAGGGGCGAAGGAAGCAGTAAGATCTGTTTACCTATTCCATCCAAAGCTACAAAATCAAATATAGCGTTACAAAAATAAAACTGGCATAAAGTGTGTGCTATGATCTATTTTACCATTAACATTCTATCACACAAAATTAAGTTCAAACATACAAACTTGCCCTGACACTCAAAACCACAGAAAACATTGATTTAAGGAGGGAATAAACTATTATAGAAACCTGCTGCACAAATGAGCTTGTCAGCTACATTGGATTTTACCAGAATAGGTCTGAATTTGAGGATTTCCCAAGGCACATACACAATTACCATCTTATGATCCAAGAAGTATTTATCTCCCTGTGCAAGCTACATTGACTCTATATAGAGCTACTTTTTCTGCTCTGGAAAAAATAACTTATCTTTCCAACTTCCCTCTTCCCACCCATATCCTACACTTAATTCTCTCATCACTTTCTTTAAAGCAACTAACATTATATTCAATAATATGTGATTAGCATAAAAGTTGCTGTCACCTGAAATTCTCAAGAACATTGCATGAAAGTGAAAATATTCCTGGCAAATGGTATATTTAACAAGGGACTTTGAGACTCAGAAATATTTTCCAAGTAAAAAATCTGGCAATAGTAACACATAAATATAAAGCCTATGGTCACCATAAAAAACAGGCAGAACATTCTTTACAGAGCTGCTTCTCCTCTGTCTGTCTGTCTGTCTCTCTCACACACACACACGCACACACACACACACACACATAGACACGACAAAATAGCGTATCGCAAAACACCTTACAAGTAATGGATGTGCAGTTTTGGATAACAGAAACGCTTTTACTAGAATGAAAGATGAATATTATAGGAAATAGCTCCATTTGTGTGGAAACAACAAAGATAATAGATCTGTTTTAAAATGCTGGTTGCTGTTTGTCACTGATTGCACGTGCAGATTCATTCTCTTATGCTAAAGGGCTGTTAGGTTTTTCTGATTGCAACTAGTATGTACAGTATTAGTCTACTGCAAATATCTCGTGCAGCTTACAATGCCATCAACAGTTACTTCTTGGGAATATGGATTTGAACTTGCAATGTGCTGCATGAATTTAACACATAAAATATGGATTTCATTGCAGCAGTGACAATAAAGGGTCACAACACCTGCTGACTACACATATTTTCTTTCTTCTCTTTCTCTTTTTTCTTTGATTTTTACCTTCTTACCACAATGTGAAATGCTTGTATAGGAAAAGTGTGTGCACTTTTCCCTTTGTATGAGCGTATGTGTACAGACACACACACACACACACACACACACAAAGTATTGCCTGTATCTACCTTGCAATCAGTCTCAACACAGAGACTTGCTTCCTGAAGAAGTATTTGCTTTAAGCGTTAGGATTTAATTAAATGAAAAGTCAAGTACAATAGTGTAATATCAGAGAAAGCTGTAACAGACTTACAATCAGGATGCAGTCAGTGTGGACATGTATGTGTATGTTGCATGCTATGCTCATGATAATTATAATGTGAAACACTATGCTTTTGAAGTCCAAATAGTATTTCTTCCCCTCCACCCCCTCCGCTCCACTGACTTTGCATTAATTGAATACAAATTAAAACTGTGCTGCTTAGAACCTAGCCTGGTTATTGGGAGAAGAAGAAAAAACGCTTTGCAAAATGCAGTTCAATCCTGAATATGTATAAAGGCAGTTCACTTTGAGTACAGTATACACACAATTATCTCCTTTTCATTTATGTGTGATATTTATCAAAGTGTCTTTGTAATGTATAAAAGTTATATATAATAGAATAATTCTATGGATTACATTAAATACAGTGCTGCTGATAGTTCAAGAAAATAAAACCACCGAAGGAAATATAATTATGAAAGGCTCCTACCTTTTATTCTGCTTCTGAGTAAGTGTGGTAGTGTCCAACCCAAGCAACGCTGGAGAATTTGCTACTATCTTTCTTTTTTTGGTTGTTTTCTGCTGTTATTTTCTAAGACTGATCCTACTTGAATCTAACTCAGCTTCTTCTCACAGCATCACTTAACTCTGGACAGCAGGGAACCAATGCTTAGGGGGGAGCTCTCTCACTGACTGGCTTTCATTCAAAGCTCCTGATTAAGACAATAATAATAAAAAAAATCACTCCCTCACAGAGAGAGAGAGAGAGGTTCTGCTGATTGAACCACAGCACTTGCCATGGGAAGGTTAGAGACTGGGAAAGCACAGGCTTTCCCAAGCACACAGTGATTTGCAAGTGAATGCAGTGGGAGGTACAGAGAAAGGAAAGCTTTTTTGCTGAAGCTTTCCCCTCCCCCTCTTGATAGAAGGCTCTCTGTGTCTGAAGTCCAAGGTAATCAGCCTAATCTACTCTTTTTGCAGTGATAAACAGTAAACACATGACCACTTCTTGTAAACATTATTTCTTAATTAGATATATTTACTTTTCCTTTATCGTCAGTAATCCTGCAGTATTCACCATGACAAGCCACTGAATAGTAACTAAATACATAAACAAGATACCAAGTTAAATTACAACTAGCTCTGAGATGCAACCAGAGAGTTATTAATTATTATTGCTATTGTTTTCACTGAACTGCATACCCCATTAGTTTAAAAAAACAAAAACAAATTTGTCTCTTCTGCTCCATCAGTGTTATAATGTGTACAAAACAGGGCAGGTTCACATTATATGAAATACCAAAATATTTTTAAACCTCATCTGAGAAGATGGTACAGAGCTACTATTCATTCTCCCCAACCTTATATTTTCTTCAAGTCAATATTTGAATCACTTGTGTTTAGCATAAAGTTATTTGGATCACTACAGTGTAGCTTCCCATTTTGCTGATATAATCCTTTTCACAGGTTTAATCTGTAACAGTTGATGTTTCCTAATACAACAAATTGGACTCAGCACAATCCCTCTTTGGAGCATATTAAGCCCAATCCTTTCTCTGTGTTATAGTAGAATATTGTGTAACATTGGTTAGGAGAGATACAGCAAATATCCTCCTAAGATTACGTCAGTGGATGTCAGTATTGCTCCATCCAAACAATGCCAAGAGGGAATTTTTCTGGTTGTAAAAAAGGCCTAAAGCCTTCCCCAAAAGTTAAGATGTATCAGATTTAGGATGCAGCACAAGTGAGAGAGAGATAGATAATATCAACAAAGATTTAGTAGCAGTGAAATGTATTACACTACAGAGTAGTCTCTTCAAAGGAAGGGATAGAAGCCTCATTGTCTAAGTCAGCAGGACTTAAAATGTGATCCATTGACCAGGGCAGGTCTGCAGAGCAGTTGATGGTGGTCCATGAGTGTTGAAAGGCCACATTGTGCTCTCTCTTTTTCCCAAGCTGCTGAATTGCATTAAAAAAGGCATCAAGAACTAAAGTAAGTACTTTCTTTTTTCCATGTAAACAATTGCTACAGTTGCCACAGGAATGTAATGGGATCACTTAAGGGAGAGGAGGTGATCTGTGAAGTCACCAATGGGAGGGAAAAGAGTCCATTGATGTGGCCCATGCAATGCATAGAGTTTGAGAATTCCTGTCCTAAGGTCAATCACAAATAAAACAGTAAAATTTATTGACATGAAGGAATAAAAAAATGTGACACAGAAAATCTCTCTCTTTCTCTCTCTCCAGGATATAGCACAATGCATAACATTTTAAAACCATTTTCTTTATATTTACTTTCTTTCTTTTCCCATAGCTAGCTCAATATGACAAATAATGATCTTGCTTCTGTCCTGCTTTACATAGAATTTCATTCTCAGTCGTTCACTCCTTCTCAAGGAGGGACTAGAGTACTGAATTAATACATCTGATTTCCTTATTCTCTCCAACATGGGGAGAGCTGTCCACACTTCCCACCAATCTGTCTTGCAACAATGCTGTGACATCTTTACTGACCTCCAGTCTTTCCCTTTATTCATATGAGGCAGGAAATATAAAATTCCCTTGTGTTTGATGGACTCTGCCCCAGACTGAGTTGAATGTAGGGTGACCAGACAGAAAGTGTGAAAAATCGGGACAGGGGTTGGGGGGTAATAGGAGCCCATATAAGAAAAAGACCCAAAAATCGGGACTGTCCCTATAAAATCGGGACATCTGGTCACCCTAGTTGAATGTGATGTTTACAATTGCCTTTTCCAGCTTGACCAACCGTGCTTCTGCTCCCTAAAAGCAACATGTCCAGGGGTGGCACCTGCAATACCAAGCTGAATAGTTTCTTAAAGTGACAGCTACATCGAAATAGCTGCAGGGAGTTACAACAAATTTTTAAATAGATATTGTTGTGAAATAGCTTTGCAAACCTGAATAGCTGTTCTGATCATGGTCCAACAGATTCTTATGTTATGAATTGTTGATAGTAATTTTTCCACTTTTTTTACATTTTGTCTTTGTTATTAAGATTGCAGACATTATGAAATGAAATAATATGACAGTGTGTATTAACAGAGCTATTTTATATATATTCATAAAAACATATATATATATATATGCACAGTCTCTTTTACACACACACACACACACACACACACAGAGGGAGGACAAGATGATTTAAAGGACATTCTTATTATGGAATAATAAGAATGTCCGGTTTACATTAATTAAGATTAAATTTGGATTAAAGTGGACTAAGCTAAACTGGAACAAAGCTCTCTTATTCTGGAATAAGAATGTCCACACATGGAGTTATTCACAAATAGCTATCACACTCCAAATTCACATTTTATCTTAATCTGAATTAACAGTCAAGCGTAGATAACCTCTAATAGGAGTAGTCACCATTAAAAAGTCAACATTCACCGACAGTCACAACACAACTATTATAGGCAGGACTGGTATCACTACCTATTTTAAGGTTGCCTGACTTCCCATTATAAGCCCATTTTCAGTAGCTTATAATTTTGCCAAACTTTAAGCATTTGGGTTTAAGTTTTCCTTGCTGGGTGTCTGCCTCAGGCTGAATTATTTTAGTAAGTTTCAGCCAAAACTGGTTAGTTGTTTCTGAGAACGAGGCTAGAGAAAATACAATTTTTTGCCTATGTTCAAATCTTCAGGAGACCTTTTCTTTGAAAAAGCTTTAAATACCGCAATGCTTTGGAACTTTTGTGGCAGGAGTGTGCTTTTTGCTATCCCCATAAAAATCCATCCAAATTTGGACAAGTTATATAAGACTTTGAAAAAACTGCAGTTTGTATACATGCAACAGAGACTTCTTAGTGTTTAGCAGCTACATTTCCCAAAGATTCCATCCGCGCTGAGCAAGACTTACTATGCAATTGCTGCTCTGGGATGCTACAGGCCATGCTGGGTCCAGTTCTGGGCACCTGAACTGAGTGTGGGGAATCTACCTCTCCCTGTGCTCTGAATCATCCCCCCGCAGGGCCCAGGAAGCTTGAAAGAGAAAGTAGCATGACTCAAATGCAGAGGGGACAAAAAACAGATCTGCAGAGGATGGGGAAGCTTTAAATGAGCAAGCTCGGTCAGTGAGGGGCACACATTTTTAGTCCCACCTGAAGGAAAGACTCCCTCTGATTGGCTTTTTTCCCCCCACTTGCCTATCTCCTGGGGTAGAGCAGCTAACCAGGGCTGCTACAGGCAGGTGGACCTCTTCCCACTACCCCTCAGCAACCCAACACCATTCCCACAGAAGGCAAGGGAGCAAAAAGAGCCCAACAGCTCAGGACAGCTCACTTCTCCCCTCCTCTGAGCAACAGAATGGCTTCTTTGCTCCTACTCCCTCCATGCAACAACCTGCCTGGAAGGAGGGGGAGGGAACTCTGCTGCAAGCCCTCCCTTCATGCCTGGTAGTGGGGGTTGATGAACTGCAAAGAGCTGTAGGAGGAGCAGAGGTCAGACTGCGGGGAAAGGATGGCAAAACTGATATGGGGACAGGAGTGATGTGGGAGTTGCCTAACAGCCGTATAGACATACCCAATGGTATTAATTTGAGAAAGTATATTGCTGGGCAGGGAAATGGGCAGATGTGGAGGTCAGTAGATTGGATCATGGAGTCAGAGGGAAACTAGAACTGGGAATTGGGGTGAGGGGAAACGGACTGTCTGGGGCTTGATCTGGAATCTAAAGGCGGGGAGTGGGATTGCAACTGATTGGCGATTGGGAGCCAGGAGATTGGTGGGAGACTGAGGTCAAATGAAAAGTTGGGGTGACACTGGGGCTGGGATTCATTTGGGCAGAGGGAAGGAGGTGAGGAGGGAAGGCGATATAACAAGAAGCAGAATGTGAAGGGAGAACAGGCTCTGGTTGGGAAAAAGGACTGGAAAAGGAGTTGGGGGGAAACAGATCAGATGAGGAGCTGGGCATCATTGGGTATAGGGAACGTGGGTGGGGTAGTGAAACCGGAAGCCAGGTTGGGGGAGAGAGAGACATGGGGAGGGAAGCGTCTAGCACTTGCTGGGCAAAAAGCCTGGGACTGGGATGAGAAGCTAGAAGTGTGGAGAATGGATAGATGAGGAAAACAAGACTGGGATGAGGAACCAGAGGTATGGAAGAGACAAGACTGGAATTATGTGAAGTGGGAGCAGGCTGGGCAGAAAGGGTCATGCTTGTGGATAATTAGCAGAAAAGTCTGTGCCCACTAGATCATCCTCCCCTTTCAGAGTGTGGAATGGAACAAAGATTAGATTCCTGAGTCACACCCTTCCTCTCCTGTCAGCAAATATTTATGATCATCACTTACAAAGTCATGATCCTCCTCTAGTGCTGGTCCAGTTAGAGGACAACAGCCTCCTAACTCCATCAGTTAGTCCATTAGTCCATCATATGGCAGAAGTCTTTGCAGTGGATCTAAAAGTTCAGGAAGGCTAAATCACACTTGGAGTTGCAGCTAGCAAGAGATGTTCAGAGTAACAAGAAGGGTTTCTTCAGGTATGTTAGCAACAAGAAGAAAGTCAAGGAAAGTGTGGGCCCCTTACTGAATGAGGGAGGCAACCTAGTGACAGAGGATGTGGAAAAAGCTAATGTACTCAATGCTTTTTTTGCCTCTGTCTTCACAAACAAGGTCAGCTCCCAGACTGCTGCACTGGGCAGCACAGTATGAGGAGGAGGTGAAGTGGAGAAAGAAGTGGTTCAGGACTATTTAGAAAAGCTGGATGAACACAAATCCATGGGGCTGGATGCGCTGCATCTGAGGGTGCTAAAGGAGTTGGCGGATGTGATTGCAGAGCCATTGGCCATTATATTTGAAAACTCATGGCGATTGTGGGAAGTCTGGAAAAAGGCTAATGTAGTGCCTATCTTTAAAAAGGGGAACTACAGGCCAGTCAGCCTCACCTCGGTACCTGGAAAAATCATGGAGCAGGTCCTCAAGGAATCAATTCTGAAGCACTTAGAGGAGATGCAAGTGATCAGGAACAGTCAGCATGGATTAAACAAGGGCAAGTCATGCCTGACTAACCTAGTTGCCTTCTATGCAGAGATAACTAGGTCTGTGGATGAGGGGAAAGCAGTGGATGTGTTATTCCTTGACTTTAGCAAAGCTTTTGATACGGTCTCCTGCAGTATTCTTGCCGGCAAGTTAAAGAAGTATGGGCTGGATAAATGGACTATAAGGTGGATAGAAAGCTAGCTATATCGTCGAGCTCAATTGGTAGTCATCAATGGCTCCATATCTAGTTGGCAGCTGGTATCAAGCGGAGTGCCCCAAGGGTCAGTCCTGGGGCTGGTTTTGTTCAATATCTTCATTAATGATCTGAAGGATGGCATGGACTGCACTCTCAGCAAGTTTGCAGATGACTCTAAACTGGGAGGAGTGGTAGATACGCTGGAGAGTAGAGATAGGATACAGAGGGACCTAGACAATATAGAGGATTGGGCCAAAAGAAACCTGATGAGGTTCAGCAAGGACAAGTGCAGAGTCCTGCACTTAGGACGGAAGAATCCCATGCACGCCTACAGTCTAGGGACCGAATGGCTAGGCAGCAGTGCTGCAGAAAAGGACCTAGGGGTTACAGTGGACAAGAAGCTGGATATGAGTTGACAGTGTGCCCTTGCTGCCAAGAAGGCTAACAACATTTTGGGCTGTATAAGTAGGGGCATTGCCAGCAGATAGAGGGACGTGATCATTCCATAAGAACATAAGAACGGCCGTACTGGGTCAGACCAAAGGTCCATCTAGCCCGGTATCCTGTCTACCGACAGTGGCCAATACCAGGTGCCCCAGAGGGAGTGAACCTAACAGGTAATGATCAAGTGATCTCTCTCCTGCCATCCATCTCCACCCTCTGCCAAACAGAGTCTAGGAACACCATTCCTACCCATCCTGGCTAATAGCCATTAATGGACTTAACTTCCATGAATTTTATCCAGTTCTCTTTTAAACGCTGTTATAGTCCTAGTCTTCACAACCTCCTCAGGTAAGGAGTTCCACAAGTTGACTGTGCGCTGTGTGAAGAAGAACTTGCTTTTATTTGTTTTAAACGTGCTGCCTATTAATTTCATTTGGTGACCCCCTAGTTCTTGTATTATGGGAATAAGTAAATAACTTTTCCTTATCTACTTTCTCTACATCACTCATAATTTTATATACCTCTATCATATCCCCCCTTAGTCTCCTCTTTTCCAAGCTGAAAAGTCCTAGCCTCTTAAATCTCTCCTCATATGGGACCCTCTCCAAACCCCAAATCATTTTTGTTGCCCTTCTCTGAACCTTTTCTAGTGCCAGTATATCTTTTTTGAGATGAGGAGACCACATCTGTATGCAGTATTCAAGATGTGGGTGTACCATCAATTTATATAAGGACAATAATATCTTCTCCGTCTTATTCTCTATCCCCTTTTTAATGATTCCTAATGTCCTGTTTGCTTTTTTGACCACCTCTGCACACTGCGTGGACATCTTCAGAGAACTATCCTCAGCTGTGAAGACTGAAGCAAAGAATTTGTTTAATTTCTCCGCAATAACTTTATCGTCTTTAAGCGCTCCTTTTCTATCTCTATCATTGATGGGCCTCACTGGATGTTTAGCAGGCTTCCTGCTTCTGATGTACTTAAAAAACATTTTGTTATTACCTTTTGAATTTATGGATAGCTGTTCTTCAAACTCCTCTTTGGCTTTTCTTATTACATTTTTATACTTAATTTGGCAGTGTTTATGCTCCTTTCTATTTACCTCACTAGGATTTGACTTCCACTTTTTAAAGGAAGTCTTTTTATCTCTTACACATTCTTTTACATGGTTGTTAAGCCACGGTGGCAATTTTTTAGTTTTTTTACCATGTTTCTTAATTTGGGGTATACATTTAAGTTGGGCCTCTATTATGGTGTCTTTAAAAAGCGCCCATGCAGCTTGCAGGGATTCCACTCTATTCGACATTGGTGAGGCCTCATCTGGAGTACTGTGTCCAGTTTTGGGCCCCACTCTACAAGAAGGATGTGGAAAAATTGGAAAGAGTCCAGCGGAGGGCAACAAAAATGATTAGGGGGTTGGAGCACGACTTATGAGGAGAGGCTAAAGGAACTGGGATTGTTTAGTCTGCAGAAGAGAAGAATGAGGGGGGATTTGATAGCTGCTTTCAACTACCTGAAAGGGGGTTCCAAAGAGGATGGATCTAGACTGTTCTCAGTGGTAGCAGATGACAGAACAAGGAGTAATGGTCTTTAGTTGCAGTGGGGGAGGTTTAGGTTGGATATTAGGAAAAAACTTTTTCACCAGGAGGGTGGTGAAGCACTGGAATGGGTTACCTAGGGAGGTGGTGGAATCTCCTTCCTTAGAGGTTTTTAAGGTCAGGCTTGACAAAGCCCTGGCTGGGATGATTTAGTTGGGGATTGGTCCTGCTTTGAGCAGGGGGTTGGACTAGATGACCTCCTGAGGTCCCTTCCCACCCTGATATTCTATGATTCTAACCCAGCTGATGAAACATGTGGGTGTTAATGAGATGTCACAAGATGGAAAATTTTTGTTTTATCAGTTTGCTTCTTAAAAACCTAGAAAATGACACACCAAACATTGATTTAAATAAACATTCAGGTTGCAAAGGCAAGCTCTGAAAAATTAGGAAATGGCAAAATTAAGGTGACCTGAGCTACTTTAACTCAGCTCCCTTGTGTGTATGAATTATGATATAGTCATTAATTACCTGGTTACATGCTATTTTTTTCCCAAAGGAACCCTGTCTCAGATAGTGCAGTGTGGACCTTCTCTAAGGATGAATCAGGGTTGTGTAATGAAGGAAACTGGCTGTCTATAGGACATCTGCCTCATTCATTACAGAAAAAGAAAGGATAGTCTCACAGTTAAGGTAATTGGATATGGTTCGAGTGACTTGCCTAATATTACACTGTAGTAGAGGCAAGGATAGAATACAATTGTATTTGAACCATACTTTTTACACATGGTCACTAATTGTTTGTTCCTCATTTTCTAGGGTCTGACATGAAGTGTTGAGAACTCACAGCTGCAACTCAAGTCAATGTGAGCTATGCTTTGAATTTATACAGTGCTAAAGAATTCTAAGTATTCTGAAAATCAGGTCCTCATTCTCTCAACTTGGGTTCTCAAAATAAATGGATACTTCTGATCTTAACCTCGCTCTGCCTCACTTTCCCATCTCTAAAATGGGATGATACCAGCCCCTCACCTCACAGGGGAGTTGTGAAAATAAATGCATTAATGTTTGTCAGGAACTAGGATAATATAGTGATGAGCCCATGAGGAAATCAATAACTGTCTCTTCAGAGCAGGGTGTGAATAGCGTTCACCATGATTCAGAATTCATGCAGTGGGAGTTTAAGATTAAATGGGGCCCAGACCAAATTCCAACAGACCCACTACAAACTCAATGCTCCAACAGCTTCCCCTGCAATAGTGTTCCTGGTACTCTGGGTATCCTTCTGTGTCAGTACTACTCTCTGTTCCTCCAGGGCAGCTCCTAACATTGTCTTCCCGTGCCCTCCTACCCACCATCATAACTCCTTTAATCCAACACAGAAAGTTAGGGGGGGGAGGGATAGCTCAGTGGTTTGAGCATTGACCCGCTAAACCCAGGGTTGTGAGCTCTTGAGGAACCATTTAGGGATTGGGGGCAAAAATCTGTTGGGGGATCAGTCCTGCTTTGAGCAGGGGGTTGGACTAGATGACCTCCTGAGGTCCCTTCCCACCCTGATATTATGATTCTAAATCTAAGATTTGTGATCAGATCCATGAATTTAACACCCTACCTTAATCCATCCCTGTGTGTCATTTTCTCCTAGAGTTAAAAACTCATAAGCCACTTTTATGAAAAAGCAGAAATGTGTTTTCAACAAATGCTGTACACCCTATTTCACCCATTGTCATTACTCCTGAATGTATAGTACAAGATATGCCATGCACAAATCTCTTCTCTTCATGTCCTTTTTTCTTAGGTCTTTACCTGTTCTGATGCTATAAACAAATATGGGCATCATAAAGAGTTGAAATTATCTATAGTTGCCTTGCAGACACCCTCTGCTATGGTATAAATGAAATGTGGGATTGAGATGCAATACATTTATGTCTTTCCAAAAGACCACACATAAATAAAATGGAACCAGGCAGGATAGCAATAAACCAATTCTATTGTAAACCTAGATTTATCAAGAATTTCTGCAATGATTAAAAAAAATGTTATCCACAAAACATTATGGACAAATCATTACAAAGAATAAGCAACAACCTTTCAAACCCGTTTTAATGGCAATATAATGGACAAGAGAAATGCAATAAATTAAAAACAAATGCTTGATTAATATAGCTGCAACAGGACATGAGCCTGTTGATGGTATACCTTCCTTTTGATATTTAGATGTAAAAAAAGAGGACCTTTATTTTAATGGCACTTACGCACTTAAGCTGCACTGAAATTGTTCTTCTCTCTCTGCTGCTCAGACTCTTTTTGGTGTTTGTCACTATCTCCCCGCCCGTATCCCCCAAGACAACATGTTTATTGTCTTCTTGCTAATGTCGGCTTTTACATTTTTACAGTTTACTTACAGGTGTAAATGATTATAGGAAGCAGAACGAATACTAGATTTGCAGCTTCAATCTGCATTTGAAATAGGACAACCAATTCCTACAAACTGTTGTCTGATCCCCTTCTAACATAAATAAATTATGCCAATTTTAGGTGTCAGTGTGGCATTTTTCACAGGTTGGATTTAATCAGAAGTGTGTTTTAGCTGGAAGAGTTGTAAATTCTAGTGTAATGTACAAACAGCACAGTGAATGTGTCTTTTCCTGAATGGATGACAAGTTGTGTATTGCCATTTCATTGAACTTAAATAAGCATGTACATGCATATGCAATTGCACAGCAATAACTAAATAAATGAGGGAGCCCGCCTACTTTGATAAATGTAAACTGTGTTCTTCCAGATACATTTTCTATGTTTGCATTTGGCAACTATGATGGCTTACATGATACAAGGAACAGCAAACTAGCTTCAGTTTTATTGCTCACATTTGAAAGAAGCTGGATTTTTGCAGCAAACGAAATAAAATTAAGCATACTTTTCAATCTAAATAATACCATGGATGACTTTTGCAGAGTTCAGGGAAGCACAAAGCAGATGGGAAACCACAGTATTTTTCCCACCAACAAAATTAAAAATTGGTGAAAATTAAATATAGAGAACTGCTTCACTTTAAATATGTTTACACAGTTGTATTTACACCCTAAGGAGAAAATCTGGTTATGGATTGGGCACATCTTGAGTTCTTTATTGAGGCCTAGATTAGTTCCAGGTGTCCATGTGAAGGAGAACCATTACAAACACAGATCTCTCCCTTTCCAAATTTAAGAGAGAAATTTGGGAGCTACTTCAGCAAGGCATTGTGTGGCACCCAAGGTTGCAGGGCAGGGGTGACACAGCTGCTTATTAGTCAGGATTGTACCCTGGTATGTCACACCTATATAAATGGGTAATTTCACACAAACACAGGATTTGATCATGCAAATACTTGTTTTTCACATATGTATTCCAGATTTCAACAAGTGTGGTGCACACATTAGCAAGTATGATATGCATTTGAAAGTTTGTCTATTTGGTTCCAATTCTACTGAAACACATATGTGCAATTCCCACCAAGTTAAATGGGAACTGCATGCAAATACTTGAGCACATAATCTGATTGTAGGGAGGCTCAGACTTGTGCACAACAAAATCAGTGTCAGAATTCCCAGTGATTTAAATGGGAGCCAGATCTGACCCTCTGTCTACATTCCAAACAGTTACAGTGGAGACAGAGTAGGATAATGTGAGATAAACAATTTTTCTGCAGCACAAAAGGGGATCATAGCTGAGAGACAGTGGCATTTACCATACAGAAGCAATTGGGACTCTTAAGTAAAAGTTGTTTTAAATTAAATATAAAATTATTCTCAGAGATTTTTATTCTCTGTTCTTTAAAAGCATTCATGTGGGAGAAAGAAAGCAGCAGCAGCAGCAGCAATTTCTTGTGTTTAATTAAATGTATGACAAAACCAAATATATGTCTACATAAATATACTGCAGAGTAAAAGTCAAGTTTTCATCTTGATACACAGGGGGAAAAAGAAAAAAAGGAAAAAAAAAACAACGGTGTGTGTGTGTGTGGGGGGGGAACCTATGCAAACTGTTAAGTACAATGCAAAAGGTTATAGATAAATACTTGATCCAGTGGCCACTGAAGTCTTCTCATTGACTTAATGTGAAATGGTTCAAGCTTATACAATGCTTCATTTACCAATCAGCTAAATTATTCCTGCCAGTTTTAAAATGTCTGAATTATTCAAATGATTCATTTACCAACTAGAAAAAGTTGTAATTTAAACTAGTATTATCTAATCAATGTATCAGTGTTGATGTCAAGTTCTTTGTTTATGTAGATTAACTCAACGTAAAACACTTCCAATATTTACACCTAAAGATTTCAAAAGAGACAATGGCGGGAGGAGGAAGTTAGTACATAGCAAGGTTGACCATTCTGCCCATCCCTCTTCTTAGCACCTTTATAATTCACAACAATCTTAATAAAGCTAATAGAGTCTATGAGTGTCAAATTGTACCTGTAGTTTTTGATGTATAAAAAACTTTAAAACAAGTTAAATACTTTTTAAGTGAGCTCTCAAAGTTGAGCTTTTTTTGGCGGGGGGAGGGGGAGAAAGTCTCATTCTAATGTATGGAAAAGGCTTGTAAGATGCTTATAGGGGGAAGTTTAAAGGTTATTTTGCTTGGGGTTTTTTTTGCTGCAGATTTTTTTAAACATTATAAAAGCAAGTTTTGTTGATTCTGTTTTTCATGGAAAACTATTGATACCTAGAGAATTGATAGAATGATGACATCAGATACACCAGACATGCAAAACCTGGTTAACTTAAGTGTAATTATTTTTATTTACACTTCAAAAAATAAACCTTTTTTTAAGCATTTAAGTTAAGAAATACTTAAGAGGAAAACGGTTAAAGTATCACCAACTTATCCATTCATTTAAGGACCAAGAAATCCACATATCTAAGCCAATCAAATTTTTTATCCTTATTTTGTAACCATGCTATGCCCTTATGGGAATTCTTGCAATTGTTTCCTGTCCTCCACCATATAAATGTTGTCCCTATCAGACATTTCCTATCCATTCTTGTCTTATCACACTTCCCTCCAATCTACTAATGACAGACACTGTTCTGTTTCATCATTAAAACATTTCCACATTATTATTATTATTATTATGGTAGGGGCCTCAAATGACATCCAGACCTCATTGTACTAGTCACTGTACACACAGAGAGACAATCCCTGCTGTGAAGAGCTGGCAATTTTGGCAAAAAAGTAGACAAGGCAGACAAAGAATTGAAGTGACTTGCCCATCATCCCACAGCAGGTCAGTGGGAGTAGAACCTAGGTCTCCTGAGTCCGTCCAATGCTCTATTCACATTCCCTTTATTTTACTTCAGTCGATAAGACCATTACCATCTTTCTCTTTCTAACTGTATTGCCCATTGCGGGAGGATCTGACCACCTCATGAATAATGCTACATTTATCCTCACAGGGACAAGGTTATCCTCTTTTTACAGTCAAGAAATGGAGACACAAATAGATTACATTATCTGCCCAAGGTCATACAAGTAGTCCACAAGAAGAGTCACAAATAGAAACTGTCTCCTGAGTCACAGTCCAGTATCTTAACCAGAGGACCACTCTCTCTTTCAAATCCCTCCTTAGTTTTAATTTCTGTTACCTACAAGTAATCAGCTAAGTAATGACAACTAGATTATGCTTGCAGTTGGGGATAGCCAATTTTACATGTTTGGGTTTTTTTAATCAAGATTTGAAGCCATCAGAATATGTGCAAAAGCAAACCAATGTAACAGCACCATCTTGTCTTCATTATGTTTGTTCTCCCTCCACACTTCACTCATAGAATCACTGAAGTGTAGGATTGGAAGGGACCTCCTGAGGTCTTCTAGACAAGTCCCCTGCACTCATGGCAGGACTAAGTATTATCTAGACCATCCCTAACAGGTGTTTCTCTAACCTGCTGTTAAAAGTCTCCAAGGGGGGAGAGATAGCTCAGTGGTTTGAGCATTGGTCCGCTAAACCCAGCGTTGTGAGTTCAACCCTTGAGAGGGCCATTTAGGGATCTGGGCCAAAAATCTGTCTGGGGCTCAGTCCTGCTTTGAACAGGGGGGTAGACTACATCACCTCTTGATGTCCTTTCCAACTCTGATATTCTTTGAAGATTCCACAATCTCCATAAGCAACTTATTCAAGTGCTTAACTACCCTGACAGTTAGGAAGATTTCCTAATGTTCAACCTAAACCATCATTGTGGCAATTTAAGTCCATTGCTTCTTGTCCTATCTTCAAAAAGTTAAAGAGAATAATTTTTCTCCCTCTTCCTTGTAACAACCTTTTATATACTTGAAAACTGTTATGTCCCCCCTCCCCCAGTCTTCTGTTTTCCAGACTAAACAAACCAAAATTTTACAACCTTCCCTCATAAGTTATGTTTTCTAGGCCTTTAATCATTTTTGTTGCTCTTCTCTGAACTTTCTCCAATTTGTCCACATCTTTTCTGAAATGTGGAGCCCAGAACTGGACACAATACTGCACAGTGATTAGGCCTCAACTGGAGTAGAGTGGCAGAATTACTTCTCATGTCTTGCTGACAACACTCCTGCCGATACATCCCAGAATGATGTTTGCTTTTTTTGCAAAACTGTTGACTCATATTTAGCTTGTGGTCCACTATGACCCCCAGATCCCTTTCCGCAGTACTTCTTCCTAGGTAGTCATTTCCCATTTTGTATGTATACAACTGTTTGTTCCTTCCTAAGTGAAGTACTTAGCATTTGTCCTTATTGATTTTCATCTTATTTACATGAGACTATTTCTCTAGTTTGTACAGACCATTTTGAATTTTAATCCTATCCTTCAAAGCACTTGCAACCCTTCCCAGCTTGGTATTGTCCTCAAACTGAATCAGTGCACACTCTATGCCAGGGGTTGGCAACCTGTGGCACGCAAGCTGATTTTTGATGGCACGCGGCAGTGGGCTGAGCGGCTTTTTGCCACTCAGCCAGCCGAGGTCCCAGCCGCCGGCCCCACTCAGCGCCCACTGAGTGCGGCCGGCGGCTGAGACCCCGGCTGGCAGGAGCCGGCGGCTGGAACCCCAGAGTGGCGGCGGGCTGAGACGCTCAGCCCACTGCCGGCCTGGGGTTCCATTCACTCAGCTGGCTGCAGGCTGAGCAGGGCCAGAGGCGGGCTGAGCGTCTCAGTCCACTGCCAGTCTGAAGAGCTGGCAGCACTCATGGGGTGCCAGCAGCACTCAGCCTGCTGCCGATCTGGGGTTCTGGCTGCCGGCCCCACTCAGCCTCCTGCCAGCCTGGGTGAGCAGAACCCCAGGCTGATAGTGGGCTGAGGGGCACCGGCGGTCGGGATCCCGGCTGGCAGGAGCTGGCGGACAGAACCCCAGACCGGCAGCAGGCTGAGTGACTCAGGAACCGGCCCTGTTCAGCCCAGACGGCAGCAGGCTGAGCAGGGCCTGGGATCCTTGTCTGAGGTTCCAGCCACCAGCCCCGCTTAGCCTGCTGCCGATCTGAGGTCCCAGCTGCTGGCACCACCCAGCGCACTGCCAGCCTGGGTTTCCATTCACCCAGACCGGCAGTGGGCTGAGTGGGACCGGTGGCCGGGACCGAGACTGGCAGCGCCCTGAATCGCTCAGCCCGCTGCCGGTCTGGGGTTCCGTCCGCCAGCTCCTGCCAGCCAGGATTGCAGCCGCCGGCCCCCCTCAGCCCGCTACCTGCCTGGGGTTCTGCTCACCCAGGCCTGCAGGAGGCTGAGCGGGGCCGACAGCTGGGACCCCGACTGGCAGCAGGCTGAGTGCTGCCGGCACCCAGACTGGCAGCACCCAGACTAGCAGCGGACTGAGCCACTCAGCTCCCCGCCGGCCCCGCTCAGCCCGCTGCCAACTGAGTTAATGGAACCTCAGACCGGCAGCGCGCTGAGCAGGGCCAGCAGCTGGACCCCAGACCGGCAGTGGGCTGAGCGGGGCTGGTGGCTGGAACCCCAGACAAGGATCCCAGGCAAGGATCACACTAAATTGATAAGATCTGCATTTTAATTTTATTTTAAATGAAGCTTCTTAAAATATTTTAAAAACTTATTTACTTTAAATACAACAATAGTTTATTTATATCATATAGACAGAGAAAGACCGTCTACAAACGTTAAAATGTATTATTGGCACGCAAAACCTTAAATTACAGTGAACTTGGCACACCACTTCTGAAAGGTTGCCGACTCCTGCTCTATGCCATTATTTATATAATTGATGAAGATATTGAACAGAACTGGACCCACAACTGAACCGTGCAGGACCCCACTAGATATGCACTTCCAGCTTGACTGTGAACCACTGATAATGACACTCTGGGAACAGTTTTCCAACCAGTTATGCGCCCACCTTATAACTCTGTATCTTCATTACATATTAATTTTTGAATCATGTCTCAAATGTAGATTATGAATTCTTTAAGCAAGGGAACCATGTCTGTGTATGTATATAACCCTAGCACAAGAGGGCTCTGAACATGACTGGGGCTTCTCAACACTATCTCAATATAAATAGTAAGAAATAAAACCATAATAAATTCATGAATATCAGATTGCCAACAAGTTTTTCAGAAAAAAAAAACCAAGGAAAAAAAAAAACAAATTTCCAGATATTTCTTAGATTAAAAACAGAAAAATATTTAAAACCCTCTACCTGTTTTAATATATCTTAAAGCACCCGGAGGGCGGGGGAGGGAGGGAGGGAGGGAGAAGGTTGAAATCCTATTTACAGGTCACATTTAACACCTGATGTATTGTGCAGATGGGTATTAAAAGACTTGTATAAGAAGCAAAATTTAGATCACATTTTCAAATAAAAACTTAGTACCTCTGGGGCATGAGAGAGAAGGAATTGGGGTAGAAAATTGAGCAGTTTCATGTTTATACTAAAGTTCACCAAAGTAAATGATGCTCTTCTCCTCCCCCAGTTCTCTTACACAGAGTAAAATATTTCTCTCCGTCTAGATGATTTATTGTAAAGTAAGGAAAACAACAAAGAAAAAATTAAACATAAAGCCTCCATGAAAGAGGGAGAATACATCTACAAAGGGCTCAGTGACTCATTAACATTCTCTGTCAGAGCTGAAACAATACAATGGTTGCTGCTGCATACAACACCACTTCAGTTACACAGCTATGCACACAACCTGCTCAGTAAACAGAAGTCCATCCACCACACCTTCCAGGAATAAGTAACAAAATATATTAACACACAAATGCACCCCCCACACCCCCCCACACACACTCTTCCCAATAGTATAAGCACCGTATAAATATCATCATCACCACCTGCCCTAAAAATAGGTTTCCTCTCACTCCCCATCACCACATGGCTTATTTTAAAATATTTATTTAGGGAAACTACATCAAATATGTGAATTTTACATTGTGTTCTGAGGGCAGTAAGATGTGTGATCAATTGATGTTTTTTTTTTCCTGGAAGGAGTCCCACAATTACAGGCCAGCTGCCGAGAAATCTCCATCCTCACAGGATCACAAGCTTCACCATTGTGGTTAACAGTTCCATTGTTCCAGTGGAACAAAGCTGTTATGGGCAGTCAGGGTCACACACGGGGAAATTTACACAGCTAACCTGAGTCAGCGAACCAGCTGAGCGGCAAACAGCAGAGACTAACAGAGGGTGTTTGCCTGGGAGTTAGCCTGGGGAGAACTCACTGAGGCTTTCATCTGTGAGTTTCTCTGAGTAGTTACTGCAACAGCTGAGGAAGCTCTTAAGAGGAAGGTGATATGAATGGTGAGCGATCAGCTGTTGTAACCTGCACAGGTTGTGCCATGTTTGTCTTTCTTCCACAGGACAGAAGCGACTTTGTCTGTACAAAGTGCAAGCTGGTCTCCATATTGGAAGAGAAGGTTCGAGGTCTGGAGAAACAAGTATTGACTCTGCGTTGCATAAGGGAAAATGAAGATTTCCTGGACAGACGTCAGCAGATACTTCTACGGCCACAACGTTCTGAAGATTCAGAGCAGGCGCAGCAGGAACAGAAGGATGGTGAAGTTTGGCAGCATGTGACCTCCAGAAGGAGAAAGAGGAGTGTCCATGTACCAGAAATGGAGATACAGGTGAGCAATCGTTTCCATGTTCTCTCTACAGGTACTAATGGGGAGAGTGGACTAGATGACACATCTGAGGGAAGGGAGCAGAAGGAGACTCCACCGATTGGAAGGCAAAAGATGCACTGTCCTAGGGATGAGGGTTCCACAACCACCACTCCCAAGAGGAGGAGGAGGGTGGTAGTGGTCGGGGACTCCCTCCTCAGGGGAACTGAGTCATCTATCTGCCACCCCGACCGGGAAAACTGAGAGATCTGCTGCTTGCCAGGAGCTAGGATACACGATGAGACGGAGAGACTGCTGAGACTCATCAAGCCCTCGGATCGCTACCCCTTCCTGCTTCTCCACATGGGCACCAATGATACTGCCAAGAATGACCTTGAGCAGATCACTGCAGACTATGTGGCTCTGGGAAGAAAAATAAAGGAGTTTGAGGCACAAGTGGTGTTCTCGTCCATCCTCCCTGAGCAGGGAAAAGGCCTGGGTAGAGACCGTCAAATCGTGGAAGTCAACGAATGGCTACACAAGTGGTGTCAGAGAGAAGGCTTTGGATTCTTTGACCATGGGATGGTGTTCCAAGAAGGTGGAGTGCTAGGCAAACACGGGCTCCACCTAACGAAGAGAGGGAAGAGCATCTTCGCAAGCAGGCTGGCTAACCTAGTGAGGAGGGCTTTAAACTAAGTTCACCGGGGGAAGGAGACCAAAGCCCTGAGGTAATTGGGGAAATGGGATCCTGGGAGGAAGCACGAGCAGGAGAGCGCAAGAGGGGAGGACTCCTGTCTCATACTGAGAAAGCAGGACAATCGATGAGTTATCTTAAGTGCCTATACACAAATGCAAGAAGCCTGGGAAACAAGCAGGGAGAACTGGAAGCCCTTGCACAGTCAGGGAACTATGATGCGATTGGAATAAAAAAGACTTGGTGGTATAACTCACATGACTGGAGTACTGTCATGGATGTATATAAACTGTTCAGGAAGGACAGGCAGGGCAGAAAAGGTGGGGGGAGTTGCGTTGTATGTAAGAGAGGAGTATGACTGCTCAGAGCTTTGGTATGAAACTGCAGAAAAACCTGAGAGTCTCTGGATAAAGTTGAGAAGTGTGAGCAACAAGGGTGATGTCGTGGTCGGAGTCTGCTATAGACTACCAGACCAGGGGGATGAGGTGGACGAGGCTTTCTTCCGGCAACTAACAGAAGTTGCTAGATCGCAGGCCCTGGTTCTCATGGGAGACTTTAATCACCCTGATATCTGCTGGGAGAGCAATACAGCGGTGCACAGACAATCCAGGAAGTTCTTGGAAAGTGTAGGGGACAATTTCCTGGTGCAAGTGCTGGAGGAACCAACTGGGGCAGAGCTTTTCTTGACCTGCTGCTCACAAAGAGGGAAGAATTAGTAGGGGAAGCAAAAGTGGATGGGAACCTGGGAGGCAGTGACCATGAGATGGTCAAGTTCAGGATCCTGACACAAGGAAGAAAGGAGAGCAGCAGAATATGGACCCTGGACTTCAGAAAAGCAGACTTTGTCTCCCTCAAGGAACAGATGGGCAGGATCCCCTGGGAGAATAACATGAAGGGCAAAGGGGTCCAGGAGAGCTGGCTGTATTTTAAAGAATCCTTATTGCGGTTGCAGGAACAAATCATCCCAATGTGTAGAAAGAATATTAAATATGGCAGGCAACCAGCTTGGCTTAACAGTGTAATCCTTGCTGACCTTAAATGCAAAAAAGAAGCTTACAAGAAGTGGAAGATTGGACAAATGACCAGGGAGGGGTATAAAAATATTGCTCAGGCATGCAAGAGTGAAATCAGGAAGGCCAAATCGCACTTGGAATTGCAGCTAGCAAGAGATGTTCAGAGTAACAAGAAGGGTTTCTTCAGGTATGTTAGCACAAGAAGAAAGTCAAGGAAAGTGTGGGCCCCTTACTGAATGAGGGAGGCAACCTAGTGACAGAGGATGTGGAAAAAGCTAATGTAGTCAATGCTTTTTTTGCCTCTGTCTTCACAAACAAGGTCAGCTCCCAGACTTCTGCACTGGGCAGCACAGTATGGGGAGGAGGTGACCAGCCCTCTGTGGAGAAAGAAGTGGTTCGGGACTATTTAGAAAAACTGGACGTGCACAAATCCATGGGGCCGGAGGTGCTGCATCCGAGGGTTCTAAAGGAGTTGGTGGATGTGATTGCGGAGCCATTGGCCAGCATCTTTGAAAACTCATGGCGATCGGGGGAGGTCCCGGATGACTGGAAAAAGGCTAATGTAGTGCCCATCTTTAAAAAAGGGAAGAAGGAGGATCTGAGGAACTATAGGCCAGTCAGCCTCACCTCAGTCCCTGGAAAAATCATGGAGCAGGTCCTCAAGGAATCAATTATGAAAGATTTAGAGAAGAGGCAAGTGATCAGGAACAGTCAGCATGGATTCACCAAGGGGAAGTTGTGCCTGACTAACCTAATTGCCTTCTATGATGAGATAACTGGGTCTGTGGATGAGGGGAAAGCAGTGGATGTGTTATTCCTTGACTTTAGCAAAGCTTTTGATACAGTCTCCCACAGTATTCTTGCCACCGAGTTAAAGAAGTATGGGCTGGATGAATGGACTGTAAGGTGGATAGAAAGCTGGCTAGATCATTGGGCTCAACAGGTAGTGATCAACGGCTTCATGTCTAGTTGGCAGCCGGTTTCAAGTGGAGTGCCCCAAGGGTCGGTCTTGTGGCCGGTTTTGTTTAATATCTTTATTAATGATCTGGCGGATGGTGTGGACTGCACTCTCAGCAAGTTTGCAGATGACACTAAACTGGGAGGCGTGGTAAATACACTGGAGGGTAGGGATCGGATACAGAGGGACCTAGACAATTTAGAGGATTGGGCCAAAAAAAACCTGATGAGGTTTAACAAGGACAAGTGCAGAGTCCTGCACTTAGGACGGAAGAATCCTATGCACTGCTACAGACTAAGGACCAAATGGCTAGGTAAAAGTTCTGCAGAAAAGGACCTAGGGGTCACAGTGGATGAGAAGCTGGATATGAATCAACAGTGTGCTCTTGTTGCCAAGAAGGCTAACGGCATTTTGGGCTGTATATGTAGGGGCATTGCCAGCAGATCGAGGAACATGATCGTTCCCCTTTATTCGACATTGGTGAGGCCTCATCTGGAGTACTGTGTCCAGTTTTGGGCCCCACACTACAAGAAGGATGTGGAAAAATTGGAAAGAGTCCAGCGGGGGGCAACAAAAATGATGAGGTGTCTGGAGCACATGACTTATGAGGAGAGGCTGAGGGAACTGGGATTGTTTAGTCTGCAGAAGAGAAGAATGAGGGGGGATTTGATATCTGCTTTCAACTACCTGAAGGGGGGTTCCAAAGAGGATGGAGGTCGGCTGTTCTCAGTGGTACCAGATGACAGAACAAGGATCAATGGTCTCAAGTTGCAGTGGGGGAGGTCTAGGTTGGATATTAGGAAACACTATTTCAGTAAGAGGGTGGTGAAGCACTGGAATGCGTTACCTAGGTAGGTGGTGGAATCCTCTTCCTTGGAGGTTTTTAAGGCCCAGCTTGACAAAGCCCTGGCTGGGATGATTTAGTTGGGAATTGGTCCTGCTGTGAGCAGGGGGTTGGACTAGATGACCTCCTGAGGTCCCTTCCACCCCTGATATTCTATGATTCAATTCAAGCTATCTCCAATAGTGGCTCCATGTAGATGCTGAGAAGAACAAACTAGCCTTAGTCGTTATTTAACATCTATGTTGCATTAGTACTTCAAGGCTAAAGTAAGATTGGGCCGCACTTAACTAGGAATTGAACAAACATATATGCCTCAAAAGCTTAAAGTCTGAATGACACAACAGAACAGGTGAGCGAGACCGATTCATAGACTCCACGTAGACGATTGTGATTATCTAGTCTGACCTACTGTATAACACAGGTTATAGAATTTCCCCCAAATAATCTCTAGATCATATTTTATGGTGAGGGTGTGGGGGAAACATCCCAATCTTGATTTAACAATGTAAGTGGTGGAGAATCCACCATGAATTTGGTAAATTGTTCCAATAGTTAATTACTCTCTCAGTTAAAAATTTGCCCCTTATTTCCAGTCTGAATTTGTCTAGCTTCAACTTCCACCCATTGGATCACGTTATCCCTTTCTCTGCTAGATTGAAGAGCCCAATATGAAGAGCCACAGTGTAGGGAGCTGGACCTGATTACTTTTCAAGGTACCTTCCAGCCCTACATTTCTCTGATTAAATATTTTCTCCCCATGTAGATACTTATATCCTAATCAAATCACCCCCAACCTTTTTTTTCCCTTAAACTAAACAGATTTACCTCTCACTATAAGGCCTATTTTATAATCATGTAATCATTCTTGTGGCTCTTCTCTGAAACCTCTCACATTTATTAACATTCTTTTTGAATTGTGGGCACCAGAACTGGCCGTCGTGTTCCAGCAGCAGTCAGTTCAGTCCAAAATATAGGAGGTAAAATATCTCTAGTCCTACTCAAGATTGTTTAGGCATCCCAAAATGCCATTAGCTCCTTTGCCCACAGCATCACAATGGGAGCTCAGGTTTAGGTAGATAAACCTGTGGAACTCAACAGACAAGAGCCTTAGACATCAAGGAGTAGCTGCCCATCTTCATTATCTGGTTTACTGAGAAAAATGACTGAAAACAACTCAAGGTATTACCCTTCAACCTGTCTGAGCCATCCAGCAGCACAGGCATGGATGTGTTTCCCCTGTTGCTTGGATAAAACAAGCCCATCCTTCAGCAAGACCATTTTCTCAGTCCCATTTCATGGCCAGCTGTGAATGAATACAGGATATTGGCAGTAGACAGATGGACTCAGCTCTTTATTAGTTTCTCTATTAGCCTGCTCAGATATGATTGGTCAGACACCAGATGGCAGCTTGCAAGATCAGTAAGACCAAGAGAAAGTTTTCTCAAGTACTGATTGGACTACTACATGCTTGATTTCTGTCTTTCAGTCTCTGTCAGTAGGGGACACTGTTTTTTCTAGTTTTCTTCTAGCCATTAGGAGCACAAGTAGTTGTTTGGATTCTACTGGAGCTTCCAGGACTTCCTGTTGTGTGAATGAGCCAAGTTATTGGAAGTAGTGTGCTAGAACACTAGGATGGAAGCTGATCTTCTCTGTGAAGCAGAGTGGCAATTCCTGAAAGTGTGTGTATGGGGAGGCAGGGCTAGGAAGTATAGAGTGGAGGGATTTGGGGCTCCAAAAAAGGATTTATCATCTGAAATAATTCTGTGGGACATTACTTCACAGACCCTCTAGTGAAAGACAAGTACAAACTATTGTCTTCCTCCATAGCAGATGCACATTTTTTTTATTCCAAATTTCATCTCTATCCATCATGTTTGCTCTCTGCCACCAACTCTTACATTTTCTTCCTTCTCTGTTCTTCTGAGGCAGGTTGGCATATTAGTCACTGGAAAGGGTTGGGCCAATGAGGCATTTTGATGCAGAACATTGGTGGATTGGCCATCTCGGCTGGAGATGTGGAGAGTTCCAATTTCCATCAGAAGTGAGATGGTGCTTTGGCCAGAACAGTGAAATATCATCTTTTCCCCTGTTCAGTCAAAAGATCAGGCCCAGAGAGTTACCAGCTGGGTGTGCAGGACCAAAGATTACCTCAGAGAAGCCTAGGTAAATAAAGTAAATGTCAGAGGCATCATTTGAATCAGAACTGAGGTCATTAAGGACAATGAAACTTGCTAATTTCAATACCCTGACAGTAGATTTATCAAAATCTCTAGGAAAGCCTTGGTGTCTTGTGGCTTAGAAATTAACAAGATCCCCATGTCAGACTTCGCTTCATTTCCCGCATTTGATGCATGAAGTAAAGTGGTTTGAGACACTCATGCAGCAAGTAGTCTGGAAGGGGTGAGAAGAGCTATGCAGATTTTGATGAAAGCTGCTGCATCAAGGGTCAAACCTGAAATAAAATCATGGACAGTCCCACTCATTTTGACAATTGAACTAACTTTTACTAGAACAAGCCAGAGATATTAGTGCTATGTGAGTTGCAGCCCTGTATAAAGGTGAATGTGGCTTGAATCCACTAGATTGGGTGTAGCAGTTAAGTGGTGCACATTACCACCAATGGTTTGTGTTTCTGTGAACTGTTCCTGTAATAAAACTTACAGTGAAAAGGAAAATTAGAGGTTGGTACACCCAATGACTACAGCCTGGTACATCTACTCCACCTGTTGGGGCACTATGTTAAAAGCTGTGCTGAGTGGGGGAAAAGGAAAGCTGTCAAAGTCTTGCTTTGGAATAGTGCTTTGGGGTTAGTGTATGGGGAGTAGTTTTTGTTTGGTTTTTTTGTAGCTCTCCAATAGAGATTTTAAATATCACAGCTAATGTGATATGATCTTTCTAATAATTTCTTGCATATCTTCAGGTTTTCTAGAGCTCTGCAACCATAAATTCATGTAGCTGAGGCAACCAATAAATGTGCAGAAAGCTTTTACTATGAGATGACCCCACAAAACAGATTCATGGCCCTTAAGATCTCTGTAGGTGCCTGGATGAAGAAAGTGTAAATCAAAACTCCTGTGATCAAAAAGATTGGCATTCAATCAGTATGAAACCATGTATGATGCAGAGCTGGGTTGAGTTCAAAACTCCAGAGGGAATGTTCAGATCCAGATCTGCATGACCCTGGTCCCTATTTCTAGAATAAGAACTCAGAACACTTCATATTGACACTCCTAAATTGTGATAAACTTCTCATTTGAGTGTGAACTTTCTATACTTCAGACTTGAATTTAATATGAAGCAGGAATGGAACCAAAAGTCTCATTTCCATGCATGTCTGTCCTTTGAGTCCTGCCAACAGATCAACGTCTCAATATTCAGAGGCTTACATGACAATAACCCCCACAGCAGAGTAAGGGTAACAAAGCTCCTTGATGTCATTAAGTGAGTAATGTGTAACCATCAAAAGACAACTTTCATACCAATACCACAGATAAGCAATGGAGATTTTCAGTACCTTATACATATATGATGTAGTCCTGGCTAATTGTAGGAGTAGAAGCCAGGCATAGTCCAAAAAAACCACAAGGTACATGAAGGGAGAGGGGATCCAACATGCAGCTTACATTAAAAAAATATTAGCGGGTGTAGTTAAGACCAAAAGTTATTCTCATCTGATGGCTGTTTAGTGGTTTACATTAAATTAGTGTATTGCTTTGGACCAGTTCCTTAAGGACAAGTGCTCACATCATAAACACACACAAAATCATAATAGGTATTAAATTAGAGTGGCAACTTTGTTGGCAGCCTGAACAAAAATGGAAAGGCCGTTTTTAGTTAGGTTTAGCATAATATCAGATGGCAAAATAAAAATGAATGAATAAATCTTGGCACAGAAAATCATTATTGACACTTCAAGAGTTAAATATGTTAGAAAATTATATGCTAAATTAGTTTATCCTTAACTAGAATAGATTCTAAAAAATGTACTGACTGCAGGTTTTTTTCCCCCCTCTGTATGGTTTGAGAAGCTTGCTCAGACAAGGTATGGCAATAATCTTGCAAGAGAAAACGTATCAGGATAGCTTTAAGATCTCCATAGGTGAAGAAATGCATACATACAATATTTCTGATTTCTCCTGTGCAGAATTTGTCACTTTCATCTTTGTGCCCAAAAGTGTAAGTGTCATTTTGGCTTTCTCCTAAATATTTTGATAACAGCTCTGTCTATTCATGACTTTTTCTTGCTACTTGAAGCTAAGGAATTGCTGGTTTGATATTATGCCATATAATCTGATACCAAACTCCAGAATTATGTGGCTATGGTTTAAAGAATTTAATTCTTCTGCTGCACCATTTCCATCCATTAGCCACCCTTTTGAAACACTCACTCTGTTGGATAGAAAACAGTCTGTGAATGAATATAATGCACGTTTCAACCAGTATTTTTCACCTTTCAATGAGGTTTTTTATATTGGAGTCTGGATGGGATTTTGGAGTCACATTAAGTATGTTTTGCCTTCCAGGTTTGTCACTTGCTGGTGTCATCACAATATAGCCTTTATGGAAATACTGCCAGAACAGTATTAGAAACCTTGCAATAGAGATTCACACTTAAGTCACTTAAGTTATGTCATTTATTGTTTCCTCTAGTCTTTCAAAAACGTCACAGAGTAGCATGAAATGAATTTTGCATACGGAGCTTGAAAAGACCATAAGATTTTAGCCGTAGGTTGATAGCATTAGAAAAAAAAATTAAACAAGACCCAAAACAGCCAAAAGCCTTTTATATCTCATCTGCAAACTGGACAGCAGCCAAGGGGCTTAGGTTCAGTCCCTAGTTAGGTCATTTACTGTGCTGCTTTCTCATCCCCAAGAAACCAAGTATTCAAGAGCTCCAAGTACTGACATTTTCTAATTATGCTACAGTATAGCATAACATGAAGTTATGAGGTATAATGAAGGCCTACGGGAGACTATTAGCACAATTTTTAGAATCTAGCAAAATCCTTTTTTAAATATTTATTTTAGTCACAAACCCCACATGCCAACGTAGCAATTAAAAGAGATGTAAGTGAACAAGCAGTATCCTGTAAGACAGAGTATCATTGTGTAATAGATGAATAGAAAATGTAGTTCAGTGCTCAGTTTCCCTTCCCCTTAAAAAAAGCACAGTAGTTTCCATGTAAAATAAATATTTTTTCATTGTTTCTCAAATGTAAATCTAGAAACAGTTGCCTTGAGTAGAAATATATGCTTTGAGGAGGGCTCTCTTCCAAGACAATTTGCAGAATTTATAGTTTCCACTATCTTTCATCATGTGAAAAAGCCAGATTTTAAAATTTGTCTCATTCTGGCATAAATTTTACATTTCCCTAGTCTTGATTTATACTATCATAGGGACTGAAAAATAAAAATAAAAAACCAGTAGTGACCTCAGCCATATTATCAAAGTCATTTTCTTCAGTTTCTTCACACTCATGGTTCCCTTGGCTCTGAATAGCAAAGAAAATCTCTATTACAGATTCCATATAAACACAATATCTGGTACTAGGTCCTAAGTTATAATGACTTTTTTGACTAGTGGTCAGAGCACAGTACAAGAAATAGACACACCCACATTCTAGTTGCATCTCTACCAGTCTCCCTCTGTGAACTTGGAGAAAATGAGACAGAGACAAAGTGACTTGCCCATCAGTAAAGTTGGGGAAATAATTACAAAAACACACATTTCTCTCTGTTTGCAGATTGTCCATGCAAAGCTTACAGTTTCCTTGTATTTCTTATGCAAAAATATTCACTGAATAATTTTTAATCTATAGAAGATTTTTCAGAAGTAGTTAGTTGCAAGAACTGGATATTTGAAATTTACGCAATGCTAGTTAATTCTAATTGGATACATTGACTAAATGATACTGTTTCTGTCCCTTAACTGGAAGGACATAACTTTTGCAATTAAATTTCTGTTACAAAATATGCACATTCATGAGCTTTTCAATATTAAGAGAATATTTATGAAAAGCAAATTACAATGTTATTTCAGCAAATGCTTTTTCCAGGAAACTTGTTTGCTAACATTTTCATGGTAAGCAAATACAACATGGGGTGTGAAGATACCTAAAGCAAATTCAGTACTTACATGTTCAGAAATACTCAGCTGTTTTTTGTTTGTTTCTTTGTTTCAGTATTTTATTTAGGTATTCACCCAGCTCTACTGATAACAGTATTTAACTTCCTTGCAAGGGTATTGTAAAGATTGATTAGTTAATGTTTATACAGTGCCTTTTTACAGAGTGCACTGGGTTTACAATTTACTTTCTTCTACATTTACATACTTCTACAAGGTCTATTGAGGAAGTGCAGAATTCTTCTGCGAACACTTTGAGTTTACTTTGCTGTCGTCTGGGGTGAATGTGAAGAATCATGCATTTCTGAAGGTTGAGACGTTATTTCAAAAGTTCACATTAGCTTTCCTTGTACTCAGGAATGGTCCTGGACCAATCCTTTTATCAGCATTCAGAATCTATAAAAAAGTGGGAGGAGACAGTGCCAGTGGAGAGCAGAAATGAGCCTTGCATTGTTTCAAGAACTGTGGGTGTTGCATGGATTGGCCAAACAGTGTTGCAACCTTTGCAAGGGCTGCATATATTGAGACTGAGTTGTGGTCCCTGCAGAGAAAGAATGAGACCAGCCTGCTACAGAAGATGAAATCTGGAAAGAAGTACTGTGGTGACCTGTATCATCTACCCTATTGGTATGCTGCTTTTCACAAAAGGTCACCCTTTCTGGGTCATGCTGATTAAAAAAAAACAATGTTTCCGAAACAATGAGAATTTGCCTCATTTTTAGATTAGCTGTTAATTTTTCAAAATGTGGCTGCATTTTACTCTGTCTTTTGAAAAGTAATATCCTAAATCTTCTGTTCTGAATTTTAAAATGACCATTTGAGACTCTAAGAAAGATCATGTCTGAGTCAATAGGACATAGACAATAACATTGTGCTTTATTAACAAAGAACAGGTGTTCCAACAGAGTAATCGCACATTTACCTTTGTCATGTGACAGGAATATTAAACCCTGGCACGTATGTCATATCCATTGTACGGATATGCACCACAATATGCTGAGAATTCATATAAATGAGTAAATATCCATATAACGCATAGTATATTTCCTTGCTTGGTTTGTTGTGTGCTCATTGCTATGGTAATATTCTTCTACATCTTTTTAAACAAAATAGCCCTCTCATCTTGAAATATGATGTAAGGTGATGAAAGGGAAGGATGAGTGAATCGTGATAGGATGCAAAATTAAACTGTGCCTAATTACATCAATAAACTACCTAGTATGTTTTAATGATTTAAAATGTATTGATCTAAGCTTTAGTCATAAATCTCTCTGAAGTTTTCATTTAGCTTTGCTTTAAAGATAGAAAGAGGCCTTGAAAATTCCTGTCTTTGATGAGGACTTCACAAAATTAGCTGCAAACTAATTCTAAGAGGTTATTTCATTATCCACTTACCTTTAGTATAAACAAATCTCTTCAATGTTTGAATTCACCTCTATAGACCCATCATCAAGCTTCTGCTTCAAAACTTTTGCTGGATTGTTATTCATCTGAGGGGTGGGGGGAAGAGAATAATCAGATGGAGATTGCATTACAGTAGACAGCTTTTTTAAAATATGAGGGGTATGACAGTGACAGGTTAACCAAATTTAGTGAATGTCTTCATCTAAATCATACACTGAATTTAAAATGGAACTTTTCTAATCTGAGCAATTCTGCACAAATCACTCTACCACTCACAGGCAATGGATAAGTAAATCAATAACTAAACACAAAACATACTTAAGCATATTTATTGTGGGTGAGTGACCCAACTTTTCAACCCAATGGCTTGCCGTTTCTAACCTTAATTATTGCCACTACTTCATGAGAATCACAGTTTAAGCAGTAGGGCTCTAAATCCCATATGACAGACACACTTGGAAAATTATCTAAAGTAAACAAACATAATGACATTTGCTAGAAAAACAATCCTGTAATTACTAGTCTCAAACTCCCAAGTTACTGGTCAGCCAGCCAGGATATCTGAAGACACCTACAATGGGTCACAGATGGTTAGGTATGGCCCAAAGCATTCTCTTCTCTTTCAGTCATATTAACTGACATTTATTACCTTACTGTAAGTATTTTCTATGCCAGTAAAAGCTACAAAAACCTGAGACTGCATCTATGTTCCCATTTAATGTTATGATCAACATGTAGCAATTAAAATGAATTTAATACATACATCAGCCTCAACACTATTTCTACATAGCACTGACTGCTTTCATGGTGAAGAACATAATTCTATTTGAGAAAGGAATGTGTGTGCAGGTACACTCACTGTCAGGAGCATGTGTATGCAAGAAAGTATGTGCACAAACATTCAATAGATAGAGTTGCAAATCATTTTTGTTTCCATTGCAGTTATTGTTCTTTGGGCTACCATTGCCATTTTATTGAATGAGAAGAAAAAACAAGTCAAAGACTTTTGGTCAGGGTAACTTACTATATGCTACAATTAGTTTCTGGCTCTAAAACAAAGCCAATGTAGACTGATATTGGTGGAGTGCTGAGGATAAGAACACACAGTGTACTGTTTGTACTTTCCTCCTAGAGACATGACAACTCACAGTAATTGTGTGTGACTGCCTGCCTGTCTTGTCCTTAGTGAACAAGTCACACATTAGGCTTGTAAGGAAGGATCCAGGATAGCATGGGGAGTTAAGGTACACAAGTAACTACTATTTATCTTTAGCATTTTAATGATATCTTCTATTTTTAATAATTTGAAAGCATTCAGAGGAGATACTTCAATGAGGCAGAAAAGTGTATTTCAGGAGCCTTTCTGGAAAGATCATATATGCGGTATATTAAAAGCAAACAATGACGTTTTCTATTTTGATATTTAACATTCATTGAATAATTAAGCAACGGATATACCAAATACTACTTTGGAAGTTTACAGAGAAATTGTCTGGTAATGCAGGGATTCCAAAAACGTTACTTTGGCATGTTATAAATCCTATGCGTTTGGTCCTATATTTAAAAATATAATACTAAATGCACATTAATATATTAAATGTCAAAATTAGGAATGGAAAATACTATATGCAATGGGACAAATACTTCCCTGCTTGCTTTCAGTGGAGTTATATAAAAGATGAATGTGGCTACATGTGGTCAAGATTTCTTAAAAAAAAAAAAACACAGGAAATTCATGTAGAATTTTGCATATAGATCCAAGTCCTATCTCCCGGGCATGGTCCAAGAAGTTAGTATCTGAGAGGAACATTTCCTTAGGGAAAGGAATCGTCCATCTAGCTAACCAAGAAAAAAATGGAGTTAGTCTAACCTTAGAGCCTATGTAGTGAAATGAATGATCGGGGATCCTCAATCAACTATCTGAAGAATGGTGCTGTTGCAGGCAGGAGAGCCAAGTATTGCACAGGAACAGGCCCACAGATATTCTTGCCATAACTGATTATCTGGTTTAATCTCCATAAAGTGCAAATCAGGCGTTGCCATACAAAGAGGATTTAATGCTCACCTTTGCAGTACCCTTATCCAAGTTTCTTTCTGTGCCTGTCCATCCCCCATCACATGGTGTTGAAGCATCTTAAGGACTGTTCCAACTTTTGCTAGGCTGTAATGACCACATGGGACCAAATACAGTTAATAACTGACACACTGTAGAGATATCTCAGCTATGCCCCCTTCCCACTACTACCTTGACAGTAGGGAGTGTAGCATAAGAGACGCCTAGCATAGCTCTATGCCACCAGAGATTCACCTTTAAACAGGGGTCATCATTCTTGAGCTGATCAGTAGTTTAGGAGTACATGAGTTGTCAAAATTTTTCACACCACCTGTCAAATTCTGTTCTTATCCCTCTTAATGCCAACCCTTGGCCAGTGCTAAGAGTGTGACACAGGTCCTGCCCTCAGGCATGCACTGGGGCATGCAGCTGGGCCCTCTGGCAGTAGTGCCTCCTCTCCCCTTGACCAATCAGCACTGATATGGGTCCAGAAATCACACCTCTCAATATCTTCGGAGACTCCACCCCTTGGAGCATGCACCACGTATGTTTGTTTTTACTTCCGGGGGTGACTCAGCCTCCATGACCCCTTCTGAGGCCTGCCCAAGCTCCCCTCTGCCAATCAGTCTCAATCTAGGCAGTGTGAGCCAATTGGTAAGGCCCGCAAGCACCGTGCCAACCAGAGAGGGTATATAGGCCAGAAATTTGGCCTCCAGCACTTATCCATTGGCTGTTTAGAAGACTCATCCTGAAAGCCCTCAAACCCTCATGTTATGAAAGAGACCATCTTGTTTAAAGATCTTATTTTCAGAAAGCGTGGAAGCACAGAGATGAATTAGTAACAGCTGATCATTTTCATTTCCATAATAAGCTTATGTGAAATAAGTTACTGAAGCAATTAGGCTTATTGAACATATAACAAATTACTGCACAAACTGGTTTAGAGCATGTATCTTATTATATATTATATTAGAAGAGAGAAACCGTATCAGTGCAAAAGGTGGCAGCAACCCCCTGTTAATATTACTTAACACTATTAATTAGAACTCTGTTAAGTCCAAATCAAGGAAATACCAAATTAGGGGGAAGTCTTCAATATTCAGTGCAAATATCACACAGAATGCTAATAAGGACACACAACAGAAACTTCATTTGTTCCTCCAGAACAAACCCCCCAATCCACTGCATACCCAGCATGCAGCTAATTCATGGTGTAAAGCAAAACCTTATCTCTAACCTCAGCAAAAACTCTCTTATTAGTTTGTTTGGTAAAAAATATGGAATCACAGTTAAGGTTTTGTATTATATGCATCAGCACATTGTAAGCAAATACCATGCAGCATATGTATTGCATCTATTTTCTTCCAAAATTGAAAATAGCAGTATCCCATAGTTAAATCATTAACAGTAGCTTCAGAAAGGCTACCTCCCCCTTGCTCTAGGAATGTCAGCTTGAATCTAGATCAGTATCATTATTACATATTTTTGACAGGACTTCAGTCACCTGAAATTCATTTTTTTTTTCATTAGTTATACAATCAAGTGTTATTAAGAGCCAGTGTTTGTGATATGTCTATATTGATGGCACATACTCTGCACTGACCAAAAGTCCTTTATTAGTTGTAGAGCCTCTAGGATGTGGTGAGCTCTCAGTATCAGCAGGTCATCAAGAGTGAAGTTGACTTTGTTTTCTTTATTCCCTACCTAGATACCTAATTCTGTCTGAGCACTGGGGTTAAAATGCAGCAATTAGAATGAAAATCTTGGGAAAATGGGCTACTCTCCTATGTTATAACAGTTTCTTGACAGGTGCAAAGCTCTGATAAAGAACCGTTTGCAAGTCAAGTGATCTTGAACATTTCTGAGTCTACTCTATCTTAGCAAGGAGAGCCTTTAGTGGCACTAGTACAACTGAGATGAGATATGGAGGTGGCACCTCTAATTGCTTCTTAATTTAGTTAAATACTTCCAGAGAACACTCATTCCAAAAAGAGATTCAGAGTCTACTGAGAGATTACATTTTCTATACTAACTTCCACAGTAGATTCTATTAAAATATCCTCTTAGCTTGAAGCACAAATAGCCAATACATGTACACTGGTTTCTATTTTAAGTTCAATTTTTTGAACAAAATATACAAAATGTAGAGATAAACTGATTGTATATGGTGCAGAATTAAACAGCAACTCTCAGAGATAGACTAGACATACTGAGTAGTCATATAGATTCAGATAGAATATACAGTCTTGCTTTTACACCTCCAGACACCAGACATGGCTAACTATCTTCCCTCAGCCCACAGTATTATATATGTAGTATGCTCTTAAAGTGGACAGTTCAGAGCAATTGCACCTGTATTCCCCCACCATGATCCAGCAGGGAACCCACTTTTAGAAGAACAACAAAGATTAGCCCTTGGCATGTTCTAACAACAAATATGGCATATCTAGAAGCAAGCAACATCAAGTGGAACACAGAATGGCTTCTGAATACTCTAAAGCAGAGTTTGGGAGAAGACCCCCAACCCCAGATGTTAGAGGTAAGAAGGGGTGGAGGTAACAGCCTTTTAAACTTCCTCAAAAGGGGTGAAGAGAATGGAGTTGTGCCATATGGAATGTTGTAATAATTGAGCCAACAAATTTACCCTAATTGTGAGCTGAACTGTGAAAAGTGAGAAAAAGCTCACAGAATTTCGCAATAATGTATAACAAGAAATGTTGGCGGGAAAAAGTGCACAAGGATGCAGAAAGATTGAATTAATCCATATAAAAAGACCTATTGATATAATTCAAGGTTGGTGGTAATATCATACTATTAGAGAAGAGAAGTGTGAGACTGGAAATTAATAACTCAATATTCATAGGTTAAAATTAAGCCTTATTTGGAGAACAACAGAATGGGGTGATAGGTTGTTCCACTCATCACTCCCTTTTGGGTCCTCAAAGGAAAATACTGTGGCAGGAAGATTCAAGCTGGCTGACAACTGTTGGCTGGGAGATGGGTAGACCAGAAGGAGTCAACTTCACCGTCATGGCTGCCACCCTCACTGGATCCTGGGAACACAGGATCCACCATGACATCTTTGTCACCTTGATCCTGAAAGATGTCCTGACCAGACCAGACCAGAGAAAGGGATCCAGATGGCACCACCTTCACTGATTTTGGATAAACCAAATTGGATGGGAGACTTTTATTCTTCTTGTCATGCCCCACCCCCAATGTGTCCTTTTCCTTTCCCATCTTATTTATTCTTTTTTCCTGCTCTTTTCCCTTTTGCCTTCTGTTTAAAGAAAGTCTGGCTTAGCTAGCTAAGACTATTTATTTTGCAATATTGCTGTAAGCCTATAACAATAAGCAATGCCATAAATAGTCCGATGCTAGTACAAGTTTTTCAGGTCTCGGAATGGTGGTTAAGACCACTGGCTATGCCTATGTTTCTTCAACATTAAGCGTTCAAATAAAAGTCAGCACTAGACACAGAAGCTGCATTTTCTATCTTCATTCTTTTCCCTCCCCTTTTGTGAGCATATGTCTTGTCTTCTAGGAAATGGGATCAGACTTTAACAACAGCTCCAGCCCATCTCAACTAACTTTTTCTCTTTTTGCCCCCAAAAGGACAGTTACCACCATCTTTAATATACATACACGCACACACACACACACACACACACACACACACACACACACACACATATATAAATAAAAGAGGCTGTACATGCGTGGGTGGGAGGTGATGGTCCTTGGGACCTTCTAAAGACTTTCTACAACTAAAGGAAAAGGAAATAAGTAACAGTGTTGAAATGAAAGTCTTACTTAATACTTTACATTTCAAAGGCTTTAACTGTTTCTTTTCTTTTTCTGTACCTGTAATAACATGTTAAAAGGATTTTCATTTGTGTTTGTGCCATGGGACTAAGCAGGCTGAGGTTTCTATGTTCCAGAACACTGAATCTTGTTTAAAACAGTTAATGCTGTACAGTTAATGGGTCACATTAACACCTTTGACTCTCTTGGAGAATTTATTTAATTAAAATTAAGAATATAGGACCCCTTAGTAGAGCTGGCCAAAACTCATAATTTCAAGTTCAAGGGAAATTTTGACATTTTGAAATTTCTTTTAATTTCTGATTTGGAACAAAACAAATATTTCCTAAATTTCCCACAAACTGTAAATTACAAAAATATTGATTTTTGAAAATTTTCATTTCAAAATTTCAATAATTAGGTTCAGATTTCCAAATTTAATTTTGCAATTTTGAATTTTGTTTTAGAAGTTCACATTTTTGTTTTTAATTGTGTGAATTTTTTCATTTTTACAGAAGAACATAAGAATGGCCCTACTGGGTCAGACCAAAAATCCATCTAGCCCAGCATCCAGTCTTCTGACAGTGGCCAGTGCCAGGTGTCCCAGTGGGAATGAACAGAACAGGTAATCATCAAGTGATCCATTCCCTGTCGCTCATTCCCACCTTTTGGCAAACAGAGGCTAGGGACACCATTCCTGCCCATCCTGGCTAATAGCCACTGATGGACCTATCCTCCATGAATTTATCTAGTTCTTTTTTGAACCTTGTTATGATTTTGGCCTTCACAATATCCTCTAACAAGGAGTTCCACAGGTTGACTGTGTGTTGCGTGAAGAAATACTTCCTTTTATTTGTTTTAAACCTGCTGCCTATTAATTTCATTTGGTGACACCTAGTTCTTGTGTTATGAGAAGTTGTAAACAACACTTCCTTATCTACTCTCTCTACACCAGTCATAATTTTATAGACCTCAATCAAATCTCCCCTTAGCTGTCTATTTTCCAAGCAGAAAAGTCCCAGTCTTATTAATATCTCCTCATGCGGAAGCCGTTCCATACCCCTAATCATTTTTGTTGCCCTTTTCTGAACCTTTTCCAATTCTAATATATCTTTTTTGAGATGGGTCGACCACATCTGCACACAGTATTCAAGATGTGGGGATACCATGGATTTATATAGAGGCAACATGATATTTTCTGTCCTATTATCTATCCCTTTCTTAATTATTCCCAGCATTCTGTTCGCTTTAACTGCTGCTGCAATTTGAGTGGATGTTTTCAGAGAACTATCCACAATGACTCCCAGATCTCTTTCTTGAGTTGTAACAGATTATTTAGACCCCAACATTTTTTATGTATAGTTGGTATGATGCTTTCCAATGTGCATTAATTTGCATTTATCAACATTAAATTTCAGCTGCCACTTTGTTGCCCAGTCACCCAATTTTGAAAGATTCTTTTATTCCTCTTCACAGTCTACCTGGGTCTTAACTATTTTTAGTAATTTTGTATCATCTGCAAATTTTGCCACCTCACTGTTTACCCCTTTTCCCAGATAATTTATGAATATGTTGAATAGGACTGGTCCCAGAACAGACCCCTGGGGGACACCACTATTCACTGCTCTCCATTCTGAAAACTGACCATTTATACCTACCCTTTGATTCCTATCTTTTAATCACTTCCCAATCCACAAGAGCACCTTCTCTCTTATCCCGTGGCAGCCTACTTTGCTTAAGAGCCTTTGGTGAGGGACCTTGTCAAAGGCTTTCTGAAAATCTAAGTTCACTATAGCCACTGGATCCCCTTGGTCCACATGCCTGTTAACCCCCTCAAAGAATTTTGGAAGATTTTTATATCATGTTTACATTATTCCTTGACACTAATAGCAGTATTGTTTTCTTGTCATGAAACAGTTTGATATCTTGACACAAAGTGTTTCATTACACCACAAACAAGAGACATTTTGCTCTAGAAAAAGATTATTAAAACAAAAAACAGATGGACTGAAATCAATAACAAGTTCCCTTTCATTTGAGCAGAATTAGGACTTAGCCCCAAGGATTTTTGCTGCTGCTGGTAAAGGTTTTTAACATTTCCTCTAGAAGAGAGAGCACGTCATTTCACCCTAATTTCCTCTTCTCGCAAAAATGCTGCCTGCTCACTATCTATGACACTTCAGTAGGCAAGAGGTTGTTTCAAAAACAAAACACTAATATTTTTTGCTACCTAGATGCCAATATGTATATATAAATAAAATAACAGACACAGTTAATTTGATAATCTTGATTTTGAATATTTACTAGTGGCAGGGAGTTTGAATGACCCTTAGACGTTTGTTAAAAAAAAATCTGCAGATTGTTTCTTCACATGGCCTGCAAATCTGTTTGTAATCATTTGGACAGGTCATTGGTTCTTACCTTTGAAGGTGTCTAGAAAGGTTGTTGACAATTTTCAGCTTTTTTTCCACCATCAGTAGACTCTGGGTAATTCAAATTCATTTGGGAAGCATGTCGTTCCAAACTGTGGAGAAGTGTACAATATGTCAACATATTTTGAAACTGTAGCGCTACCAGTGAAACTTGTTCATATGTTTATTAACAGAGCACTATTTTCTTCCTATAATATGAAAGAAAAAAGCAGCTATATTGCCACTGATTTTTTTCCACACAATTGGCAGTATCCCTGTCTCCAATAATGTAACTACTATGCACTTTATATTCTTTTTTAAACCAATCATACAACATAATGAGAGTCTGATACCAACTACATTTTGGATGATGAGATTTGCAAAGTGAAAAAACAGAGGCAGGAGGGAGAAAGAGTTGTATTTCTCCTCTGTCTGGTCCATCTCTCTCTCATCTTATCCCTCCACCTATTCTATATTTCCTCTTCCCTCCTTGATTCTCATCTCCCCTGCTTCCTACCCCTCTCCCCGCCAAATTTTCTGTCACACATTCTCTTCCCAGAAACAGGCTCCTGTACCCCTTCTCTATTTCTTGCTCCAGTTTGGCACAGGAGAGATAAAATGGCACATAGGTCAACCCAGGTTAGATTGGTAGCCCCCTTCAGAGGACAATGGCATTGCTCTTGTTACTTGCTGGAGACAAAGCAACTCTTTGAATCATGGGGAATGGACTTTTGTACAAGAGTTGTTGGGTTGCTCACAGCACAATTCTATTTTTCCAATTTAACTGAATTCCACATACTCAATCCCAGTTGCCTTTCACTGCCTTTGACTCACTCCTCAAAACCTTTCCTCCTCCTGACTCCACTTCTCTCTCTGCACAGGATCTCACTGAGAAGACAAAATATAAAGTGACCTTTTCCCTCCCCTTAGCTTGGTGCTGAGACCTCTGTCTACCATGCTACCTAACATTTTCTCATTGTTTGCGTGTACTTTCTCATCCACCTGTATCCATTTGTTCTTTCCTGTAAACTCTTTGGGACAGGGACAGTCTTTCGTTCTGTTTGTGCAGCACCTAGCACAATGGGATCCTGGTAAATGTCTAGCGCTCCTACGCACTATGGTAATACAAATAAAATAAATAATATAACAAACAATAAAACACAACTGGTAACATGCCTAAATTGGTGGCCTTCATGTGTAATGTGTTCAGTCTGCTGTTGCTTTCACTAGGTCAGGTGACTGGTGGTTTGCAAAAACTGGGACAAAATACTGAAAAAAAGGAAGATTCAGTAACATGGTCACTTATTAATTTTAGTCTTTGAGTATCTGGAATTATGGTGTTTTAAACCCAGATTTTCAAAAGTGACTACATTAAAAGGTACATGCATCCTGCACTTGACATATGCACATAAATTAAGGTGTACACAATCCTGACTTGCACACACATTGACTAATGAATGCATGCAGACTGAGTACATGCACAAGTGCATGCTCGAAAATGTAGGCCTTAATTTAAAGGTAGGCTTGGAAGGATTAGGTTTTTATCTATAAATGTTGGTAAACGTTGATTTCACAACACACAAACTGATGAAAAATATATTTCCATCAATAATGATAGAAATTTACAAATAGGCAAATAAGAAAAATGCTGCTTCAGAACTTAAATAGCATTTGATTTAAAGATATTTACTTTGTATATTTTGATATATGATGTTGACAATTTATGTTTTAACAGCTACAAAGTTTTACCTTTTTGAATCTCAGTATCTTCTGTCATTAAATAATTGTTTGATCATCATAGTTTCCCAAAACATTGAAAAATTTAATTGGAAAAAAAAAACACTTAAAAATAAACATTGATATTCCAGTTAACATTATTTTTTAAAAGGTCACATTCTGCCAAGCCTATCTATAGGCCAACTAACACTGGATTCTGGATATTCATATTAAACAAGTATACAATCAAGTAGTATTCTCAAGTGATTAGTACAGTTGAACATGCCAGGACTACTGAGCAGTATTCTTGTCTCTTATGTACTTTCAGACAAATCAGTTAACCTGCTCAAGACTCAATTTACCTGACTGTAAAATGTGAATACTGAACATATCTCAGCGGTGTTGTGATAATTAATGTTTTCCAAATGATTTGTGATTCCCCAGGTGCCACCTATAACTGCAAAGAGTTATTCATTATCTAATCATATTAGATAACCACTGTAACATATTGAAAGTGCATATATTTGGAGAAATTTACTAAAAGAACAATTTAAAAGATCAACAATGCTCATGCCTTCTTACACAAAGGCTACTAAATAATTTTCAAGAATAATGTACCTTGCATTTTTATATCTCTGATCTGCCCAGCTCAGCTGAAAGTGCTGTTCAATATTCTAACAAAGCAATTTCATCTCCCAGAGCAAATGCACATTTTCAAGGAATTGGAGGGTCCCCCCCTCCCCTCCCAACACATAGTTGTATTGAAAGATTGCTTAACATTGCACAGTAAGATGTTAAAAAATGCAGGGTCACTTCACCAGTTTTATTTTCAGTGAAGTGTTGAGTCATCTACAAATGTTGAGGAAAGAAAATTTTCTATACCAGAAAATTACTTTTTCCTATAATGTATCTGTCGAAATCTACCAGCTAGTTTGATAGAATTTTGCTGAGTTTGTGAAAAAGGGCAACCCTCTGAGAACTTCTTAGAGATTTGTTGAATTTCATGTATTATATCTACAGTCGAATCTGAAAAATGTGTTTACTTCCAAACATAAACCTTTCAATGACATTGGATTTGTCTGTTACAGTCTGTAAAAAAGCCACTAATCAGATTTATTCTCAATGTATGCTGAATGTTGGACAACTCTGACAGAGAACAGACATTTTTTGCCGAAGCTGGTTACCACAAATTTTTCAGTTCTAAATACTGTAAAATATACTTTTTGGATATCTTTACTTGCAGAGCTCTAATTGCCAATATAGCTTGACTTTGATGTGATGGAAAAGTTGTAGTTTCAGTACCTACAAAACCAAGGCAAAGACAGAAGAGGTGGGGTATTGTCCTGCTTTTGCTGCCTTATTTAGAAGTATGGTTATTTTTCTCACCCCTGGTGAAATCAGAAGGCAGGTTTTCACTGTCAGAAAACTGTCATGTAACCACAAGAGGCTGTTATACTGAAAAATAAAACAGAGAAATATTTGCCAAATGGTTAACATCCTCTTGTGAAAAATTCTGGGTAATAATGTAAATTGTTACAATGTAAAATAAGGTACAACACTGGCATTTCAACGAAGTGGAAATGGTAAAATTTTGTCCTGGATTAAATTTGTGAATATTTGGAAGATGTGCAGAATAAAAATGGCCAGCAAAAAAGTATAGGTTTAATCCAGCAAGTTGCTCAACACATGTGAGGCCTGCCAGTCACATATTCAGTTTTCTAGGAAGTGGCCAATTTGTACCTGCAGATTTACAAGGATAAATGTAAAAAGCTCTTTTAAAAAATATCCTAAAATATAATGCTGACATAATAGTAATGATGATCTTAGTGGACATCATAGGCATAGAAGAAGTACAAGAAAAAATTGTACGAACACACAAGAGAGAAAAACTGACCAATAAAAAGTAGAGTTGAAAAGGGAATGAAATTAATGAACAACAACAAAGTTAGCCAGTAGGATCTATGCTGTGAGACAGTTTTTATATTTTTTTGTAAAATGCTCTTTTATCAAATCACAGAAAATCAGTTTTTTAGACTTGTCTTAGAGTATCAGAAAAAGATTAAGTTAATGGAAGGGAAGGTTACTCACTTAGTACAGTAACTGGAGTTCTTTGAGATATTTTTCCCTATGAGTTCTTCACTTCAAGCACACATACTCTGTATGTACCTTTGACTGGACACTTTTGGTAGTAGTGCCCATTCACTCTGCACATACAACTTCGCTATCCTCATGCCCCACACCGAAAGCATACAAGACAGTTATGAATGAACCATCCTCAGCTCCTTCTTTACCACAAAGTCCTGGCAAGACAAGATTCTGAAGCAGAGGAGAAGGGTAAGTATTGTGACAGATATCACTGCTCTACAGCCAAAATGCTTCTGAAATAAATGTAGTCAAACTGTACTAATCCTGGGTCACTGAGAAGGAAAATGATGCTTAAAATTGTTGATTGGCTCTAGTTTTCAAGATATGCTATTGGGTCAGTATATACGACCCTTGACTTAGGAATGGCGGAGGATAAGTGAGTTATAAAGGGAAGGGATCTCAATTTAAACCAGAAATGACTAAAATAATCTTTGACTAGATCTATGAATAAATCTATGACTGGGTTTGGACAGTACTTGCTTTTTAGATAAAACAATGAATGATGCAATCTGAAGATGGTATTGCATCATACATGATATGAATTGCATCATGTTATTCCTAGAAGTCATGGATGATGCAATCATAATGAAGCTTACATCACTCTGCTGAACAAATTGCCCTATATCAGCTCTAGAAATCATACAGTGTTGTGCTCTCTCTTATTTGTCAGTGTTTGATTTTGCAAAGGGACACATTTCTGTTTACCCAAAGTAAGCAGAGATCCCTCGTACTTGTGTGAACAGTGCAGATAACTTCTGCTATGTTTGTGGTGAAGTGACTTTTGCATCACAAAAGCGCAGTATAACCACTATGGTTAAGAAAGCCTATCACCTTTATTTTGGCTGCAAAATTGGAGATCAGGACAAGAGGTGGGCCCCACACATATGCTGCAACACTTGTGCAACAAATCTTCCACCAGTGGTTGAACAGGAAAAGGAAATCTATGCCTTTTGCAGTGCCAATAATTTGGCAAGAGCCAACAGATCATACCAGCAATTGTTACTTCTGCATGGTGCCTCCAGTTGGGAAAGGTGTTTCAAAGAAGAAAAAGTGGTCTGTGCATTATCCAAACATTCCATCAGATATACGCTCAGTACCCCACAGAGAAGGACTGCCAGTTCCTGATGCACCAGATCATTCTCACTTGAGTCAAACGAGGAAGAGGAAGAGGATGAAACTTCTGGTCCTGAATCATCAATGTCACAGGACCCACATTTTCTCCCATCCTCCTCCTCTGAACCACACCTCATAACACAAGGTGAACTGAATGACGTTGTCAGGGATTTGGAACTACCCAAGAGTAAGGCAGAGCTGTTGGGCTCAGGACTACAGCAGTGGAATCTCCTGGCAGGTGATGTTAGGGTTTCCATGTTCCGTGGCCATCAAAAGGATCTTGTCCCATTCTTCTTCATGGAAGGTGATCTTGTAGCCTGCAACAACATCGATGGTGTGATGGCAGCCCTCAACATCGTTCACGATCCAGATGAGTGGAGACTGTTCATTGATTTATCGAAGACAAGTCTTGAAGCTGTTTTACTGCATAATGGCAATGTTTTGCCATCAATTCCAGTTGGTCATGCAGTTCATATGAAGGAAACCTATGACAACATGAAACAACTTTTGAGGTGCATAAACTATGACCAACATCACTGGCAGCTTTGTGGTGATTTGAAGGTTGTTGCTCTCTTGCTTGGTCTGCAGACTGGATACACAAAGTACTGCTGTTTTCTCTGCGAATGGGATAGTCGTGCAAGAGATTCCCACTACATCAAGATTGGCCACTCCGACAGTCATTGGAGCCTGGGAGGAAAAGTGTTCAGCATCCACCACTCGTTGAATCAAGGAAGATTTTGTTACCACCCTTACACATCAAGCTGGGTCTGATGAAGAACTTTGTCAAGGCCATTGACAAAACACAAGCAGCTTTCACGAAACCTCCGTGGAAAATTTCCAAGGTTAAGTGAAGCTAAGATAAAGGAAGGTGTCTTTGTTAGTCCTCAGATTCGTTAACTTCTTCGAGATGATGCATTTGACCATGCACTGTGTGGCAAGGAAAAGACGGCATGGAAAGCCTTCCAGTTAGTGGCAATACATTTTCTCAGAAACAACAAGGCAGACAACTACAGGTTGTTGGTGGAAAACCTCCTCAAGGCATACAAAAGCCTTGGTTGCAACATGTCACTAAAGATACATTTTTTGCACTCTCATCTAGATTTTTTTCCACCGAACTGCGGAGCAGTGAGCAACGAGCACGGCGAGCAATTTCACTAGGACATTACAACAATGGAGAAACGCTATCAGGGCAAATGGAGCCCATTAATGCTTGCAGACTATTGCTGGACAGTGACAAGAGATGCTCCATTTAATGAATACAAGAGACAAGCCAAGAAGCGCCGAGTAGACACTGAATAGGACTAAGCTATGTACAGAATAGTTTTTTGCCTTTTGTTTCATAATACATTTTATTTATATAACCCTTTTGCTGATTTTTAAAGTGTTACATAAACAGGACAGGTGAAATATTATCATGTAAAGCAACCATAAACACATGAAAAGACCTAGGTTTACAATTTATGATTAAAACTCTACTATCCACACAATATACATAGACATAAAATGTAAAAACTTAAATATCTTAGAAACAGTAGCCAATCAGTTGTTTTAATTGTCATATTTGAATTCAGCACATCAAAATACATAATAAATGGCACATTTTATCTCTGAAGCAGACGACTTCTCAAAAATTGTAGACCAGTATATTTTGAAGAACTCTAATTACTGTACAAGGTAAGTAATCACTCCTTCTTCAAGTAATGTCCCTATGGGAACTCCACTTTAGGCAATTCACAAGCAGTACTTCCTACAGGAGGTGGGTGCTTATGAGCGCAGTATAAGACTGATGAAAAACGACAGGTTCAAAAGCAACATCTGCATTGGAGGTATGAACCAGAATATAGTGCTTTTAAAAGGTATAAACTGAAGCCCATGTGGCAGCTGTATAGATTTCTGCTTCCCTTCAACTCTCTCTGCAAAGAAAGAAACAAACCACCTGGAGGAAGCTCTAAGGCAGTGGTGGGTAACCTTCAGTGACATGGTGGCTGCCGCTTCCCACAGCTCCCATTGACTGGGAGCAGTGGGTGGCCGTGCCTGAGGATGGTCAATGTAAACAAACTGTCTCGTGGCCCACCAGCGGATTATCCTGATGGGCCACGTGCGGGCCACAGGTTGTCCACCACTGCTCTAAGGGGATTTGGGTTCTTTCTAGATAGGAAGCCAAAGCTCTAGTGTCTAAAGTGTGAATAGAGGATTCCTCCCTGAAGTGGTGAGGTTTAGGGTTAAAAAATATAACAAACAAAATAAAACCAAAAAACGTAAATGCCCTGATTAACATGCAAATCTGCAGTTACTTTAGTTCAGGAGTACTCAATAGGCAGACTGAGGACCAAATCCAGATTGCCAGATGCTTTTGAATGGACCATGAAATCTTGTTACTTATTATAATTATTGTTATTACAGTGTGAAAATATTTCTCTTGAGTCTGGACCTTGATTACACCTTGACCAAGAAATTTGGACCTTGACAAAAAAATAATTGACTACCCCTACTTTATTAAAAGTAGGATCTTTAGTGGTCTAAGTGATACCTTTTCCCAGTAGAAGACAGTATGAGGGGCAAGTAGGAGAGACCAGTCATTAAGACCCCAACCTTGCTGTCCTCCTAGTTGAAATGACTGCCACTAAAAAGGAATGTTTCACAGACAAATGTAGCAGGAAACATTTGGCTAATGGCTCAAAGAGGTTTCACAAGGGACTTGAAGACAAAGTTCAGATCTCATGCAGCAGTGTGTTCTCTGACATCTGGGAAAGCCCTTAATAAATGAATAGGTAGTAGGGTGAGCAAATACCGAAAATCCTTCTGGGGGAGTGGGGATGGGTAGAAATAGCAGCTAAGTTCACTTTAATGGAACTCAGAGACAGATCCAAGTTATTTAAGGCAAAAAGGTAGTCCAAGATATATGATAGAGGAGAGTTGAGAGGGGAGAAGCCCTGTTGTGTGCACCTATGGTGCAATCTCTTCCACTTCTATAGGCTTGGCTTTTTTTCTAGAGGATGACTTTCTGCTGTTCGGTACTACTTCCTGCACTTCGTTTGAGCAGTCCATTTTTATCCCTGAGAGCCAATGGCAGTGCAGTGAGTTTGGGATGAAGAATCTTCCCTGAGTCTTGGGTCGGTAGATTGGCTATCAGTGTTAGATTAAATGATGTGTGGGATGAAAGGCAAGCTAGATATGGGAACCAGACTTGTTTTGGTCAGGCTGGTGCTTTTAAAAGGGCACTGGTTTTGCCTTGTCTGATTTTTGCCTTGTCAGGGTTTTGAAGAGTAATGGAACTGGAGAACAGCAATAAACTTTCTTGATAAAATAAAAATATTTATTAATAAGCATGCATTTAAAAAGTACAGCATTAACCCATTGCCATGCAGGACAGCTACCATTACCACACCAGAACAGCTGTAACAACAGAATCTTAAAGAAAAATAAACCAACCAACCCCAAAGTGCATGAACAAGTGCAAACAGTGAAATCATGTACAAGATAGAACTCCCCTGCATGTCTCCTGAACCCCCATTCTCCTTTCCCTTCTTTCTCCATTTGCCATGCATTTGGAGCCTGGGGAGGGGCACAGAAATAGCCATGGGGGAGGTGGGAGCAATATGGAAGACTACATGGAAGTTACTACTTCCAAAGCATCCATTTCTACCAATCATCTTCATACTCCTTACTTAATTCTTCACATTGTCTCTTTCACAAAGTCTTTTGGCAATGGGTAATTTTGTATTCTGTTTTGATAAGGGGTAATTACATATTGGCATGACTGACTCCCATATAGCCCTCCCCAGCCAAAAAAAAGTTAGGGAGATGTTAATGCAAATGCAAAAAGTAATAGACCATTGTGTCTATCCATCGCTCTAAAATAAGTTTAGAATTTGCCATTAAAATATAGATTATTTTGTTTGGTTCCTACCTACCACTCTTCACCATTCTACTACTGCAGGCTTGGCAAATCCATTTGCACCCAGAGTCAGTTTTCCCCCCAACAAAATATATAATCTTGTTAGAAAGAAGTGTAAAATTCTGAAACATGACAAAAATAACCAACCTTTTACTGTCTGATAACCATTTATTAATTTATCTGAGTCTAATAAGGATGGTATTAAACCAGCCAATCTGGTGTCCTTTATAACAATGACGGTAAAAAATTGAAAATGTCATTGCTGACCTTACTTATTACCTGATCTTTTATATCAGTTGGCATGGAACTTGCAATTGCATTTTAACATGCTGTGTTACTGCAAGACTGATTTATGCTCATTCTTATTCACTCCGTTTTTTGTAAACTAATAGTTACATGTTGATCATTGCCTAAAGCAAATATTTTAGATAATGTTATACCTGGTATTAGAAAACTAAAATAGCAAGACAAGTGCATAACAAGATCTGATGGCTATAGCTGAAGAAAGCAAATATTAAACTGGAATTAAAATGAAAATAGTTAACAGTGATTGCCCACTGGCACAGGTCACCAAAGAACATGATAAAATCTCCATCACTTGGAGTTTTGACATCAGGATGTCCTTCTGAAAGATTAGCCCAATAACTTAATGTTGAGCTAGCGCTTAAACACACAGATAAAATTCCACTACATGAAAGTATATGCCCTGAGTGGTTGGTCAGATTAATTGATCCTAATGGCCCCAACTGACCTTAAAAACCTATTAATTCTGTGCATTTGTAGTGTTTCCAATATGCGCCCAGATATAGGTGCCATTTTGAGTTTTCTCCACAACAAAAAAGAATTCAAACACAGGCTACTTTAAAAGCCTCGAGAAAGTCACAGTTCATTTTCAATTTGATAGAGCAATAACATTAACAGAACATGAGTTTCTGCTTCAATAATGGTCTGTAATAGCTTAAAAAATAAAGGTCTCAGTTTAGCCTTTGCATTTGTGTGTTAGCAGTGTAGGCCATTGTGGAGCATCAACTCACATATTAACATTATTATCACTTACTTATGTGGAATGGATTAGGAGACAGATGGCTGAACTTCTAGCCCCTAAATAAAATTAAGAAAATTTATTCTTGAAAGCTCAGTATGCAGTATTTGTAAAACACTATAGGCCAAATTCTTTTCTCACTTATATATGTGTAACTCAGATTAAAGTCAGTGGGAGTTAACTAGGGCAGAATTTAACTCAGTAGCTGTTTTCTATATGAAACAGAATATAATATATTAGTAATAATGCATCATACAACATCATGTATCAGATTAAATGCACCCTCATTAGAAATAAATCCATTGTAGACCATGTCCCAAGATTAACATCTCCTCATCTGAGTTAAAAGTTTATGTGCATCTCAACTTCATCTCAATTTATATTCCACAGATGCCTCACATTTCTTTCTGCAAGTAGGCTCTACAAGCTACTTAATTATATGCTTAATTTAAGCGTGTGAGTAATTCTACTAACTTCAACAAGACTGCTCACATGCTTAAGTGCATTTCTAGACCAGAGCATTCTGTAGTAACAGAACATTATTTGTTGACATGCAGTTTCACTGACAAGATGTTGTAAGTATAAGAAACAATGACAGCAGTCAATGGAACAAAATATTGTCACAAGCAAGTTGTCTCCTGTTACCACACCCAATCAGATTTTCAAAAGATGGCCTCTCTATTCTCCTTCCCCTATCTACATTAGCCTTTTTTCATTCTAAAGAAAACTTCCACCATTGCTAACACTGCTGCAGGTAGTCCACTAGTTGCCATGCTGGAAGCATTAGTGTAGACGGGGGCACCAGCAGCTGTTGGTGTTTGTACCACTGTGTGGCAGAAGCCAGTTTGGAGCATGTTAAGGTGACTTGGTATTTAAAGCAGTTGCCGCTGTGTCAAGACTTACACTGTAAATGAATGAATGAAATGCAGTGATCTCATATAACAGCAGACAATTATTGCTATTTTACAAGAATGCATACGGACCATTATATATTTAAAAAATACATCATGAAAATAATCAGACACCAATAGTACAACGTAAGCATTAAATAAGAAACATTATTGTTGTTCCTTCTGGCCTTAAAATCTGAGTGCACCAAGCATAATGCATGCAGAGTCAGAGTTAAGTTGCTTGTAGTAATCCCCTTCACCAAGAGATTCCTGAGTTTTGTCTGTTTAAACCACAACTTTAATATGCTGATAATGTTGGGTTTATGTTGTTCTTGTTTTTGTTGTATTTCATAGTTTTATGTATTACATTCTATGGTATAGAATATTGTGATTTCTCTTGAGGTCAAGAAGAAATCAAATATAATAGCAGATTTCTTTCAGTTTCTGGTAAGAAGAACTCAGCATTGTCTTTTTATCAAGACTAGACTTTTAAAGAGAACATTTATTGGCTCCTATTGAAATAAAAAGGCAGAATATTTTCATTTCAGCATACAACTGTATTTCAAGGGGTTTGAATATTGTAAAATATACACAGCGTTAAAATAGACATATTTAGTGGGGAAATATTTTTATGTTTGAATCTTGATTTATATAATGTATTTTAAAATTTTAATCTCTCTGCCAATGGCCTTACTCTTTATCAGGTACAGAATTAATTTAGCCAGTAGCACGTGTTCACGTGAGCTATAATTTTGAAGCCAAGACCTCTCCTGCATCCCAACCTCCTGCCCCAGCCCAGTGAAAGTGTGGGGGCGGGGGAGAGTGAGCCACTGAGGAAGGGAGGATTGGAGAGAGCAGGGGTGAGGCCTCAGAAGGGGTGAGGCCTCATGGAAGGGGCGGGGAAGGCGTTTTCAGTTTTGTGTGATTAGAAAGTTGGCAAACCTAGCCATCAAACTGGCATTAATATGTAATTTACTCACGTAAATATGTCTGATAGTTTTTTAAAGGAAAAAAGGATCTCTTGGTTTATCTTAAAGCTAAAAATCAATAGATAGTTTTATTGGGGAATCCAAGCCAGTCCACAAGAACAAGAGTACAGAACTACCAATACAGTCACGTAGTTTCATTATAGCTCCACCCAGTTCCATGAGAGGACTGTCTGAAAGTAAAACTTAGTTTTTTTAAAGGGTTTTGTTATGAGGTAAGGGTCAGAAAACCAAACCCTGTTATTCAATAACCATTCTCCTTGAGGCCTTGTAAATGAGATATTGCATTCCACAGGGTGAACTCGTGAGTGGAAAAACACAGTCTCTCTTTCACACACACACACACACACACACACACACACACACACACACACACACACAGAGACAGACAGACAGACAGACACAAAAAGACAGGCCTCCAACCATAAGGTGCATATCTGTGAAAATAAAAAGTCTAAGACAGACATAATCTTCTCTGGTTTTAACAATCCAGAACAGAATGAGGATTCTGAAAAACTACTGACAATTAAAATGCAAGCTGAATCTACAATTGTAATAAAATTAGAAAGACGGGAATTAAGCCCTAGCAATGAGAATCCAGCATTTTAAATAATAAGCCTAGAAAGATTTGCTTAATCAAATGCCACACTGACACTGCTAATATAAATCCTATTGCCCAACTGCCTTATTAAACCTCAGATTTAAAGGAGAAAAGTTAGAGGATCAAAGTGGATGAAATGTTAAGAGCTGAAATTATCTACATATTATGGGAAGATATGGGTGTCAAATTCTAACAATTCTCAAGTATACCAATGACATTTTATTTGATGGAGTTGCAAAGTCCAGTTTCCACTTCTGCTTTTCCAAAGTGCTGGTAATGCTTGCTCAATTTAAAAGACTAAACCCTCCTCACTACTGTTTTTAGCTGTCTTCTCCTTTCTGCTGCCAAATAAAAGGAATTCACTTTTCTCAATCTAAATTACATTTACTCATTAATATTGCCATCTCAAATGTCTCTTCCCATTAATTTCCCCCTTCTTATTCTAATTCCGCTTGATTTCCCTCTTGTTTTTAGTCCCCCAGGATTTTCCTCACATCATCCAATCTTTTACGAGATCCACCTTCCTTGGTCCTTTTTCATCCAGTCTCTCAAATCTTGCTGCATTCACAGCTGCCATTGTCAGATGTTCCATTACATCTTGTACCTTCAACCAGTCCATAACTGTGGACACTTTGGACCATTCCATTCTCTTGGCTCACCTGCACATATTTCCTATGCCCTCTTGTCATGTTTCTACTCCTTCCTATTAAATGGCTCTCATTGTCTGACAGTACAGTAGAACCTCAGAGTTATGAACACCAGAGTTATGAACTGACCAGTCAATCACACACTTCATTTGGAACCGGAACTATGCAATCAGGCAGCACCAGCAGCAGACCAAAAAAAAAAAGGGGGGGGGGGGGGCAAACAGTGCAGTACTGTATTAAACAAACTACCAAAAAAGGGTGAAAGCAGCATTTTTCTTTTGCATAGTAAAGATTCAAAACTGTATGAAGTTCAGTGTTCAGTTGTAAACTTTTGAAAGAACAACCATAACACTTAATTCAGAGTTACAAACAACCTCCATTCCCAAGGTATTTGTAACTCTGAGGTACTACTGTACTTCCATCTCAGGAGACAGTTCAGTTTTCAACCCTCTGCTGTCTTCTCACACAATGTTGGCACTTGAAGTTAAAGGTAGAGACTGCTGTGGAATTCCTTATTTATCCACTGCTTCACACTGATTATTTTACACTGTACATATCTTCCAACATGTTCAATGACCACTGCCTCTCAATCTTCTCTGATGCCTTTGACTAAAATTTGTCCTCATATCCCTTCTGCTAAACATATCAAAGACAGAAATGCTTTTCTTAGGGCATGGCTACACTTGCAGTTGTAGAGCACTGTAAGTTAAACCAGCCCTCGGAGATCTCAGTAGGGAAAGCACTGCCATGTGTTCACACTGTCAGCTGCAAGTGCAGTGGCATGGCCATATTTGCGGTACTTGCAGTGGCATTAGGAGTGGTGCATTATGGGAAGTTATCCCACAAAACACCTCTTCCCATTCTGACACTGTAGCTTGGAAAGGGCCTGGGGGAGGGGGGAGTGCAGGGCATTCTGGGTCTTGTCCCAATGCCCCGGGATGCATTGCTTCGCATCCCAACAATCCCTGTGCTTTCGTCCACATTCGGTGCCATCTTTCAATGTTTTTTGTACTGCACGCTCTGTCTTCCCTTTCGGCACTGTGGGAATGCATACTGAACTTGTGAGGAATATGCTGATGGGTCTCGTCAGCACATCACAAATTGCAGAGGAGTTACTCCTTTTGCTACAAACTGACAGTGAGGAGGCTGACGATGATGTTGATTCACATTATGCATATGACACGAGATTGCAGGTGGTATTCACAGACATGCTCACCACAGTGGAACATCGCTATCGGGCTCGGGAAACAAGCACTGAGTGGTGGAATCACATCTTCATGCAAGTCTGGGATGATGAGCAGTGGCTGCAGAACTTTTGGATGAGAAAAGCCACTTTCATGGGACTGTGTGCTGAGCTCTCCCCCACCCTGAGGCACAAGGAAATGAGATTGAGAGCTGCCCTGCCAGTGGAAAAGCGGGTGAATATTGCAATCTGGAAGCTGGTAACTCCAGACAGCTACCAATTGGCTGCTAACCAGTTTGAAGAGGAAAAGTCGACTGTTGGAATTGTGTTGATGCAAGTTTGCAGGGCCATTAATCTCATGCTGCTCAGAAGAACCGTGACTCTGGGTAACATGGGTGACATTGTGGCTGGCTTTGCACAAATGGGTTTCACAGTGCTCTACATCTGCAAGTGTAGCCATGCCCTAAGAATTCCATCTCTTCTGTCTCCTTGACTCAGACCTTTCATCCATCTCTGGTGCCCGCAGCCTTGATGTCATAGTTGTCCCTTAACTCTTCTACCCTTTTATTTTCTTTGTATGCACATCTGTCTTCCTGAAGGCCTAGGAATCAGTTATGTGCAGGCTGCTGAAACATACTGAATTTCTGTTTGGACTACTTTCACTCTCCCCACAAGGGGGCAATCTCCCTGAACAGCACAGCTGGAGGACTATGCCTGGATTCTAAGACAGGAACAGTGTCTTTCCAAGGGGGCACAGAAATTAGGGGAGCGGTAAATAAGAAGAGGACAGGCCCCTGACAGAGATGGATTGCATGGTATGCTGGACACAAGCAAATAATGTTTGTTTTAAATACAGCTAAATGTAATGTTGTATATCTAGGAACAAAGAATGTATGCCATGCTTAGCACATGGGGGAGACTCTATCCTGAAAAGCAGTTCTGAAAAGGATTTGGGGTTGTCAGTAGGTAATCAGCTGAACATGAACTCCCAGTGTGACACAATGCCAAAATGACTATGTGATCCTTGAATGTATGAATAGGGGAACCTTAAATATAGCCAGGGAGGTTGTATTATCTCTGTATTTGATGCTGATGTGACTGCGGCCAGAATATTGCATCCAGTTTTGGTGTCCACAGTTCAAGAAGGATGTTGAAAAATTGAAGAGGTTCAGAGAAGAGCCATGAGAATGATGAAAGGATTGGAAAACATGCCTGATAGTGATAGACTCAAGGAGTTCAATTTGCTTTGCAATCTGTATATATTACATGGGAAACCAATATTTGAAAATGGGCTCTTCACTGTAGCAGAGAAAAGGTGTAACGATATTCACTGACTGGAAGTTGAAGCTAGACAGACTTGAAATAGAGCATATTTTTTTTAAAATTTGAGTCTAATCAACCACTTGAATAATTTATCAACAATCATGGCAGACTGTCTGTCACTGGCAATTTTTAAATGGAAATTTTTAAATTCTTGAAAAGATACATTTTAGTTCAAACAGAAATGAATTTAGGGAAATCCTATGGCTTCTGTTATATATGAGGTCAGACCAGACCACAGAGGTCTCTTCTGGCTTTAGAATCTATGAATAAATTTGATCAATAAGGAAGATTAAAGTTTAGGCTCTTGCTGAAACTTCTCCTTGGGAGTTTGACTGTTCATTGTTGACTGATATGCCTTAAGAAACATTGCCTTCTATACACAAAATTGGTAGAGAAGTGCACTAATTCTCACCGAGTTCAACAGGAAAGTTGGGGGTGCAGGGGTATGTTGATGTCAGGATCATTTATAAATCTTCTTCACATTATAATCAAAAGTTTATGAACAGCACACATAAACACGTTTAGATGAAGATGGAGGGGAGTGACATACCAACCTGATTAGTTAATAACTTGGGGAATGGATGAACAGACTGTAGATTGATGGGTATCACACAAGACCTATATAAACATATACACTTTGTCAGATTTTATTGTAGGACAGAAGGGATCACAGTTTGTAATATTAAGATGGAAATTCAAGAAGGATGCTGATAAATTTGAGAGGGTTCAGAGCCACGAGAATCATTAAAGGGTCAAAAACATGCCTTACAATGAGACTCAAAGAGTTCAATCCATTTTGCTTAAAAGAGAGAAAGTTAAGGCATGACTTCATATAGTCTGTAAATAAGGCTGGGAGTTTGTCATAGAAATCATGGATTCTGTGACTTTCCGGAACGTCCGTGACTTCTGCAGCGGCTGGTGCAGCTGGCCTGGAGGCCACCTGAAGAGCTTGGCCAGCCCCTGGGCCAGCCACACCAGCCGCTGCTGGGGCAGTCTTGGGCCACCACCTCCCCTCCCCCTTCTGAGCAGCAGCAGGAGTTTGGGTGGCCCCTGGGCCACCTCCCCACCCAAGATTTAATCAGGAGTATATAGTACAAGTTTGTGATCTGTCCAAGACTTTTACTAAAAATACCCATGACTTAAAGGTAGCCTTATCTATAAGTATCTCCATTGGGAACTGTAGTTAGGCGGCGTGGCTCCCCGCCGCCCCAGAGGGGGAAGAGTTCATCCAGAGGCTGGAGTGGGCAGAGCTAGGGAGCTCTGAGCCCGCCCTGCAGAAGGTCAGGCGGCGACCCGGAAGTATAAAAGTTCACCCTCACAGCTCAGTCAGGCCCCAGCCGCTGGAGATACCAGATGACTCCAGCCTAGCTCGTACTGGAAGACCCCATGGCCCAAGACGGCTGCCAGGACTGGCCAGGCCTGCCCTGCACCCGCTATCCGGAGGAGCCGACAGATCGGCCGATCAATCCCTGCCCTGACGAACCCATGGTCTTGGATCCCCCAGAGGCCGACACCAGGACCCTGGTAGGCCTGAGGGGGAGTGTGGAAGTAGCCTGGGGGCAGCCGACCCCAGTCTGGCTGCAGCACTGCCAGAGCCTATGTCAGAGTATTGCGGCCAGGATCCCCACTGAGTAAGCAGCAGGTCTTCTCCCGCGGGTCCCCGGGCTGGGACGCAGTGGAGTGGGAAGGCCTGCGTCCCCCCTTCCACCCAACCTGTGGGTGGCAGTCTCCCCCGCTCCCAGGCCTTTTGAGGCTTGGGCCTACTATTGTTGCTCAGCCCCGACTGAGGGCCTGAGCTTCTGACTCAGCGTTTGTTGCCCCGCCCTGACCTAGGACCTGGGCTAAACACTTTTGCTTGCTGCTCAGCCCTGACTGAGGGCCTGAGCTCCTGACACAGTCTTATTGCCCACCCTGAGCAGAGCTAGGCTTACTGTGTTCTTCCAGCTACAGCAAGAGCTGCCGAGGGAGACCCATGGCCGGACAAATTTCCCCAGCTCACCGGTGTGTTGTGAGCTGGTGTGGCTCCCCGCCACCCCGGAGAGGGTCGAGCACTGGCAAACTCTTGTACAGGAACAAATATTTAATAGGAGCCTCTTCAATCTAGCAGAGGAAGTAACAACATGATCCAATGGCTGGAAATTGGCACATTTTTTTAAACATGAGAGTAATTAGCCATTGGAACAATTTACCAATGTTCATAGAGGATTCTCCATCATTGATAATTTTTAAGTCAAGACAGGATGGTTTTTTTTCTAAAAGATACATTATATTAATTATTTTGGGGGAAGTTCTGTATTTTGTGTTATACAGAGGGTCAAACTAGACAATCACAATGGTCCCTTCTGGCCTTCAAATCTATGAACCTATGAATTACGTAGTCCTTATCCATGTCATTATTGTTCACACAAGTAGTTCCCGTTGACCAGAATGGGCCTACCAACTTGAGTAAGGATTACATATTCTGACCCTGTGTATGTAACCCAATTCTACTTCTATGCAGTCATGTTTTTTTACTCATCTGAAGCCTTTTCCTTCAGTGTTGCTATATATTGCATTATAAAATCATATAAATGTAGGGCTGGAAGGGATCTCGAGAAAACAACGAGTCAAGCCCCTCTGTGCTGAGACAGGAGCATGTAAACCTAGACCACCTCTGACAGGCATTTGTCCAACCTGTTCTTAAAAACCTCCAATGACAGGGATTCTGCAGCCTCCCTCGGAAACCTATTCCAGAGTTTAAACTACACTTATAGTCAGTAAGTTTTTCCTAATATTTAATCTAACTCTCCTTTGGTGCAGATTTAGACTTCTTGTCCTGCCTTCAATGGACATGGAGAGCAATTGGTCACTGTCCTCTTTATAAAATGGTTGAAGACTTATTTCCACCCTCAGTCACCTTTTTCTTAACCGTCTTCAGTTAAGACTAAACGTAGCCAACACCAAAAAACTTCCCTCATAGGTCAGGTTTTCTAAATTTTTAACATTCATTTTTTATCATTCTGGACATCTTTCCTAAAGAACAAGACAATACTTCAGCTGAGGCCTTACCACCGCAGGGAAGAGTGGAACAGTTCCCTCCTGTGTTTTACATACAACACTCCTGTTACTACACTTCAGATAGATATTAGTCTTGGTTTTTTTTGCAACTGCATCACATTCACTCATATTCAATTTGCTGTCCACTATAACCCAGAGATATTTTTCAAAAAGTACTACCACCTAGCCACTTACTCTCCATTGTGTAGTTATGTATTTGATTCTTCCTTCCTAAGTAAAGAGGACTTTTCTTTATTGGATTTCATCTTGTTGATTTTCCAATTTGTCAAGGTTGTTTTGAATTTTAATCCTGTCCTGCAAAGTGCTTGCAACGTCTCCCCTACCTGCTCTAACCCCATTTTGGTGTCTTCTGCAAAATGTTATAAGCATACTATCCACTCTATTATCCAAGCCATTAATGAAAATGTTGACTACTACTGGACCCAGGACTGACCCCGGCAGGACCCCACTAAATACACCCCCAGTTTGACAGTGAACCATTGGTAACTACTCTTTGAGTATGGTCTTTCAACCAGTTGTGCATCCACTTATAGTAATTTAATTTAACCATGTCCCTAGTTTCCCTATGAGAATGTCATGTGGGACTGTGAAAAGTCTTACTAAGATATAATTTATTTATTGCTTTCCCCCATCCACTAAGCCAGTAGCCCTGTCAAAGAGGGAAATAAGGATGGTTTTGCACAATTTGTTTTTGAGAAATCCATGCTGGTTATTCCTTCTGACCCAATTATCTTTACGCTTACAATTGATTGTTTAATAATTATTCCATTATCTGTCGAGGTATCAACATTGATCTGACTGGTCTGTAATTCCCTGGGTCTTCTTTGTTATAATACAGTGCTTCAAGATTCAGATCCAACTTTATTTTTCTACTCGATACAGTCGTGTTATTAAGTCTTCCCAGAAACCCACTAAATGAAGGCATTCCAATTTGTTTTACTAGCTTTGTGGTTTCATGTCACACACCAGTCTAAAAACAAACAAAAAAAATAAAGTTATGTGCAACATGTAAAAGTGCTGTGTTCCTCCCCTTACACATATTTAGACAACAATACGTAGTGTCACATTTCAGGGCAACTTCACCATATTTCGCCTCAGTGGTCCAGCAAGAGCACCCACTCTCAGGCTTCCAGCTCTCAACCTGTTGCCTTTCTGGCAACATTTCTCCCCCTCCTGATCAGGGTATTTCCAGGCTGCACAGATCCCTGCCTTCACTCTCTTATTCCCAGTTTGCCCAAGAACAACTGCTTGCTTTCTCTTCAGAGATGGTTAACAGGTGTAATTGCTATAGTTATAAGTTACTACACAAATCCTTCCATGCAAGCTTAATTTAATGTAAGTGCTTTTTAAACTACAGATAAAACATAATAAAAAGAGTAAAAGAACCTTCATGCATGCTAATAAACTTACCAGATTTCACCCCAACCCTAATGTAGATTCTGGCAGGAGCATCATCCAAATTCTCATCCAAGTAGGGTGATCATATGTCCCTACTTTTTAAAGCCCTGTCCTAACTTTTTTTGGCAAAAGTGGGCATTTGATCAGTTGGCAAGAGCAAATGGGACAAATGCCCACTTTTGTAAAAAAGTAGGATGCAGTGCAGCGGAAAGTGCCGGAGGAAAGGGGGGACAAGCAGCAATGCCAGCCCCACTCAGGGGAGCGGGCAGGGCAAGTGGTGACTCCAGCCCTGAGCAGGGGTAAAGGCGGGGGTGGGGGGGAAGGCTTAGGCCAGCCCCACACAGGGGGCAGGCAGGGGGCTTTGACCGGCTCCACACAGTGTCCTGTTTTTCCTTGGATGTAGGGTGACCATATTTTCCAAGGGTATTCCTTGTGCTTACAAGTTCATCAGTTTCATCTCAGAACAAGCACTCAGGCTTAGGAGGCCTAAGTAGGCCCCGTCCTTCCAACTGTACCCTAAGGATTGGGGACTTCCATGGAACAGGGGTCTTGTCTGTTTGTAGGATTAGGAAAAAGCTGTGAGCCAAATTAAAAGCAGACTCTTTATCCAAAAACCCTTTACTTATCTGTTGGTCCCTGGAGAATTGAGTTGGAACTAATACATGCAAACTGCTCCTGCTGGGGGGAAGAAAGGGGGCAGAGGCCTCAAAAGGTAGCAAATAAAAACTACATGAACATCCCCTAGAAGAGAAGGTAATTATAATGCCACAATAACCACAAATGCAATTGCATTTTAATGCAATATATCCTCCAAATGCATTAAACCTAATTCAATACGGTTTAACTTAATTCTATAAAGTTCATTCAGGAAATTGTCAGTCTGTCACACTTAGGATTTACATACTAGATTTATCCCATGTAATACACTGTAATGGGGTTTCTATAATTTCACTGGCTATAACAAAGTTAGTGTACCCTAATCAGAGAGAATGAAACTCATCCAACTACATTAATGTTGTGGGAGACTTCCCATAATGCTGAACTGGGTGGTTTCACTGCACAGAAGTGGGTATATGTCAAAGCTGGAGTCCAAGAGGACTCTACACAAGATATGCATAACCCAAAAGCAGGGAAAGGGGTTGTGGATGGGCAAGGGATGCCACTGAGTCTATGATTGTGTGTCTCCAGGGGCCCACATTTCTCATGTGGGAGAATGCCCAGGAGCCACTTTTGTGAGTTTAGAGGCTGAAATAGCAGCTACAGAGGATCTGTGGAATTGTACAACACCCAGCCTACCGGTTGGAGTGAATTCAGACCTCCCAACCCCCTTGTAGTTCAAATTTCACTCCAAGATGAGAAATAAAATACTAAACACCTCAAGGTTAACTTTATATATTTTCCTCAAATTTGACTGACTTACACTGCAAAAAACGACAATGATTCTCTCTTCTGGGTTAATGTGTCCTTGGCAGGTAAGATATGAGCATCCATCTAAATCACATCTTGCTGATCTGGCTTTTATTTTTTCCCCTCCTTATTAGAATACATCTTTCTTTTGAACAATATTGTCACATCCAGAGAATACAGTTAAATGTGCTCCTTGACACTTATATCTAAGAGATTTAAGACTGCACTGTCAGAGGCTCAAAAGTCATGAAATGCCAGAGTTAATGCTGCACATGCAACCTTAACTCTGCTCCCTTCTGAGTATGCATTACTACGCAGTTTTTAATTGCAAAGCCATGGAGTCAAATACACCTCAACCCTGATATAACACGAATTTGGATATAACACGATAAAGCAGTGCTCGGGGGGGGGGGGGCAGCGCACTCCGGTGGATCAAAGTATGTTCGATATAACGCGGTTTCACCTATAATGCGGTAAGATATTTTGGCTCCCAAGGACAGTGTTATATCAAGGTAGAGGTGTCATGCATTATATCATTCTTCTACAGCCTTAGAAGATGAAGCCAAAAGATTAAATGATTTGCATGGAGCCACATTAGACAACAAACATTAGAGCCAAGAACAGAACCCAGATCTCCCAAGTCCAAGTCTAATCTCCCTTCCACTGGATCTCACTGCTGAATGTTATATCAGTAGTTCTTTTGTGGCTGTATCAGTTTCTGCAAAAATTAATTTTTATTTAAGAAAAAAATAGTTTCAACTTTTATGATTATTCTGGATGCAAACCACTACAGTGCAATGCCTCCAGCAGACACAGTGGAAACAACAATTGTATGGGCCAGGTGCCAATCACTTTGAGTGGGAAAGAAAACCTAACAAGAGGAGAACTACTATTATGCACACCCCAAGGATTAGGCGAGTGGTAGGTAGAGCTGTCAGGAAATTCCATCAGAACAATTCTTTGACAAAAAATGCAATTTCAAAAATTGCCAAAAAAAAATATTTTCCATTGGGAAAATCAAAGTGAAATACTTCATTTTATGTCAGTTCAATCCCAATGGGAATATATTTGTTTGCTGAAATGATCCAAAATGCATTTGTTTCAAGTTATTTTTGCATTAAATGGCATCTCTCTATTGTGCATGCTTTGCCTTATGGAAACTGTAGCTCCAGCTCCCATTCTCTCTTATGGGCGTAGATCCCCGCAAGAGTACATCTCCTATAATGCAATTCAGGGACTCCTCTCGGATTGAGCTGTGTGGTGCAACATGGTAGTCGCATGACTCTTGGTGCATTATGGAAGATATAATCCATTTAGAGAGTCTGACCCATGGGGAGGACCGGGAGCATCAGGCTCCAGAACTACAACTCCTATAAGCAGGGACACAATGGGGTGGGAGGGGGCAGATTCCCGTACCCCTTGGACAGCTCTGAGCAGAGACGCCGCAGCCAATGCCTCTTGGCCTGGCCATGGCCAAGACAGCAGCATGGAGTGACCCCAGGGCCAAGGACCCACTGCCCACACAGGAGTAACAGGCTCACGGCAGCATCCCTGCACAACAGAGGAGCCCCTGCAGGAATACTGGTGCTGCAGGCTGGGAGGGGAAGCCCCAATACCTCCCCGAGACCCTGCCTCAGGGCAGCAGCATGGAGAAGGGCTGCAGCCCAGAAGCTGGGGCTTTCCACAGGGAGTGGGGGCACTGGAGGGTTGTGTTGCTGCATAGGCCTCATGCTGCATAGGCCCCCCCTGCACACTCCAGTCTATGCCCTGCCCTGGCACTAGGGGCCTGGTCTTGGCACTCCCAGCATTTCTTTACCTGGCTACAACCCTACAAACCTGCCTGCAGCTGACTCCATCCTCTGTGAGCTGTTTATCAAGCCCAGCTGTGCCCCAGGACAGTTGCCTTACTGGAGAGGGATTCTCCCCTTGGGTCTGCTCCTTAGGAAAATTCTGGTTGTGCCCCAAAGGCATCCTGCCAAGATATGAAAATACAATTTAATGTTGAAATGGCTTGAAACAGAGCCTTTCAGGTCATTTCAAAGGACTGAAATTTCAGAATATTGAATTATTTTGTTTCAATCAAAAATATCAACCTGTTTTGTTCTGACATTTCCCAATAGCAATTTTTGAGCATTTCTGTTGTGTGAAAAGGTTCAAAATGTAAACTTTTCACCCCAATGTGGGACAAAAACAAATGTTGACATTTTGGAATTTCCAGCATGACAGAAATTCCGAATTTCACCCACTTCTAGTGGTAAGTATATTCTGTATTAGCTGGATCCACAAATCAGGGTTACAGGAGGGTCCCAGCTGTTGCATACTGCCCCCAGCCAGGCCACTGAGTTGGATAGAAATATTATTTCCTCCTTAACCTTACTTAAATCCTTCACATAAATTTAAATCCTTTACTTGTGCTGTCCACAAAAGTATCAGCATATGCTCCTTAAAAAAGAATTAACTGCCTCAAGTTAATCTCAATGGATTTTTAATTCTGAAGCATAATAATTGTTTTGTAAATATGGTTAATCATTTAATTACTGATCATAATAGCAAAAACATCCAATTACTATGGGATAGTGGATAGATCTTGAGTAGAGTTACCACCACTTTGCCTCAGTCTGGTCCCTGAGCATCTTTCATGTGAGAGGATTGTATACTCAAACAAAGAACCAAACAAAAACCTAACCACTACATTAAAAAAATGTTAAAATTGCAATGTCAAGGAATCAATTTGGAAATGCCTTGTTAAAGTTAATAGTGCAACCTTAATTCAGCCCCCTTACGATATGGTCTTTCATTTCATAATCACATACCGTATTTTTCAACAAGACTGCTGCCTTATTCACTGGATGAAGGGCTGGATGATACTCTAAGAATTAATCAGTGTTGAGCAGTGAATGAGGCCTATAGGGCCCCTTCCTCATTTGTTGCAAAAGTTGTAAGTTACATGAGGAGGAAATTACAGGAAGAGAAAGAAGTGTCTGATAGTGAAGATGGTTGAATGCTGCCCTGGAGAATTGGATTCTATCCCTGCCCCTGCCACAGAGTTCCTGTGTGATGCAGGTAGATTACTTACATCAACAGTCAGAGTTGTCCCCTAACTGTATGTTCCCCAGACTTTGAAGTAGTGTGTGCTCATAACTGAAACTGTAGTACTTTAGAGCTATAGTATGAATATATAAAGTGATATAAAATGCCAAGTAGTCAGAAAAAAATCAGGTTCTAGGTATCTCATATTGGGTATATAAAACTTGTGGATTCTTTAGGTCTTAATGTCTCTGTGCCTCAGTTTCCTATCTGTAAAATGAGGATACTACTGCCTAATCAAACAGGTTACCTGTGGAGATTGATTAATTAATTAGTTTGTATGAAGCACTTGCATATTATGAAGAGCAACATAACACCCATGAGAAAATTAATAATTTTGTATTCAGTGGAGGGTTTGGATCGCGTACATTAAATAAGGCCTGAGATCATACACTGAATGTGGAGGATAAAAAGTAATACTGAAACAATCTATGGAATAAGTCATGGATCTTATGGAAAAGATAGGATGATATCATGTAATAAAGGCTGTATCATTATGCATATGCACAAAGGGAATGAAATAAGGTTATGCAGGAAACCGTTATACTGGCACTTCCTAACTTTAACATAGTATTTTTTTTTTAAAAAGGACCTTTACAAATAAATAAGTATAATAAGCTGACACCAACTGCTCTTCAACATTGTCAGTTGGCTGATTTCTTGCAGGCATCATAGAGTAAGTGGATTTTGTGGAGGGCTTTTAGGCAGGAGAGGGCTGTTGCCACACAAAATGTTTCAGCTTGCATAAGGACTGCATGGAAGGAAGTTAAAGGGAAATCTACAGAACCATCTGTGCTGCATGATTTGTCTCCCACCCCGGAAGGAACCCTGGAACCTGGGGTTTTCAGAAAACATCACATACTCTGGTATGGATGCAAACTCCTTAGAATACATATGTGAACATGTTCATTGTGACCAGCCTCAGCATTGATAAACATACATTAAACACACACTATAGATAGTACAATATACTCCAAACAACCTCTGCTTGAAATCAGTGGTTGCACTTATCCAGGTAAACAAGCATTTCAGGTGCCAGTGTCAATATCCCAAAAGAAAATGCCCCTAGGAAACTCATACCTCATCCCATTTTCAGTGAGACATCTCACCATGTGAGTCTCTGTAGCCCAGTGGGCCAGCTTACCTGTATTATATTCATTGCTTTGTTATTCTGCTTTATTATATTTAGTAGTAATGCAAGTAACCTACAGGCTTTTATCCTGTAAGACTTGGCTTTAGTAGATAGTGTGAGGCTTGAGGCCTATAACCTTTGGTATAGATAAACTTAAATAACTCATAAGTTATAGGGAACTGAAAGTAGCATGCAAGAGGGGGAATTTTGTCCAAAATACCCACATCAGCCACCCACAGAACATAGCTGACACCAGCATCCGGAAGGTTCTGGACAGAATGTCCGAATGCAAAGGTGCCATGACAGCAAATTTACGTGTATGCTAATAGGGTAACATCATACATATACTAACCTGTAGAAAATGGACACCTTAAAGGGAGGAAATACAAATAAGGACCACTATTGAATATGCATTGGACATGGCAGCGTCAGCATAACCTACTATGAAAGCAACATCCCAGGGGCAGCAGGAGGTTGGAGAGCTGTAGACCTTGGGAGGGGCCAGAATGATGGCCACCGGGGAAGATGAGGATAATGTCACTGATGAGAAAGATAATGGTTAAGTAGGTTAAGAAAGATAAGGGTGTAAGTCTGGACATCCAAATGTATTTTCTGTGTTATCTCTATCTGCCTTGTTAAGTTTAAGCATGTGTGTGTATGTAATATATCTTTGCTAAATTATTAATAACTTATATATTTGTAAATATATATAAAGAGTTCCTATGGTGTGAGTGTTGCACCTGTGCACATCGGGGTTCCCAAATTATATGGTAATTTTACAATAATCTTACTGGGCCTGATCTTGGGACAAGAACCTGTTAATCCTCAAGTTACAATTATATATACACCCAACTTTGGGTCAGGCTACATCTCAAATCTGTTTCAGAAGTGTAATTTTGGAAGTACATTTTCCTGTCATGAGATTTACTTTCTAAAAAGTCTCACACAGATTCCTATTCAGCTATGTGTCTGATAGCCTCAACACCTGGACTATTTTATGAGATATATAGGTATACTATATTAATGATATTACATAAATATACACACGATGTATTTTTCTTTATTAGAAGTGACGGAGAAGAATAAATGATTTCACACAAGTGATTTTTTAAAATTATACCTAAGTAGATAATTGGGAGAAGATGTTAATTGCTACTTGAAAGGTAGGGATTTAATAATTATGTACAGTTATTTCTGAAGACATAAATACTCCTTAGCAAGCACCGAAGAGGGGCCAAAAAGCTGCATCTATCACCTCACTGCCTCTTAAGAATTTGTATATATATAATAAGAACTATAAGTAAAATTTAACAGAACACTCTAGATAATTCTTTATTATTTATATTTTAGTATATTTGTTCCACAAGTCCCCAGATATAATTAAGTTCTATATAATTTGCTAGAAGCAACATTTCAGAAGGTCTATATCAATAGTGACAGATCTCACACACAGTCAATCACACTATTAAATTACCCAATAGAACCACATTTTTCTCCAAGCTAGAACACAGTGTTGTATATCATTGGCCTCATCTTGCTCCAGAGTTGAGGTATACCACCACATTCTAAAGACTGGAGACCTTCATTAGCAAAAAAACCCCTGACTTCTGCATCAACTATGCAGAATAATAATGCAAAACATTCTACAAGGCATCCATGGAATTAAAAACTTCTATAGCAACATCCTGGTATTCAGAATAGCTCAAGAAGCCCTTGATAAATCACTCAGGCAAGAATCCAAGAAGCTTCACATGGAGAAACTTACAATGAGCTAAATGGCAGTTCCATAAATCCCTAAGCAAGTTTTTCAGCTATGTCTTTTTTTCAGATCCTAACAATATATACACAGAATGCGAGCAAAGTTCATAGGCTCCCAGGAATGCTCAATTATTGAGTATGTGGTGTTCCTGATTTCGCAACAATGATCCAGTTCTAAACTAGACGGCTTCAAAGAGACAGACGTCCAACAGATCTAGAAAGATAAATATGAAGCCACCCTTGCACTACTCTCTTCACATTTGAAAAGTGGTACAACAATATCCTATTCCAACCCAGCCAAAATGAAGTTATCACTAATATAAATCCTGCGCATTCTGGTGCCATCCTGGCTTAAAAGACTGTAGTGAAAATAAGTTTCACAAGATATTTTCACCATTTTTTCAATCTAATCGATATCTACTATTTATATGTTATAATGAATCCCCATCACCCATGTATCAGGAATATTCATGTATAGAAAAAAGAAGGTCTTGTCAACACAGAGGATTCCATCAGAGATCTAACTGGAGAAACTAACTAGTGATACTTTTCCAATGTATGCCTTCTTCAAATCTCAAAAGAAGATATCACTCTCCATTTCCTCTTCAGATTTTCAAAATTTTGGGAAAATCTCCTTTATACCTACGCTGATCAGCAGTGTGATTGGTTACAATATTGACATTAAAATGTGTTCTTAGGTTTTAAAGTAAAGAACCCATCTATATGACAAGGTATATAACAACTCTCTCAGAGCTATTGTTTCAGGCTTTCTGCAGGCCCAGGGAGAAATCACTGCCTCAGTTCACATCTGTTTCACATTAAATTCACAACTTTAAAGGATGTAGGGCTTTTTAATTTTTTTAAATTATAAGTTAAATTCTTAAGCATAAGATGGCTGCCTCCATAAAATGGTACTGGCTCATCAAAATGCAACAAACTCGCTCAGTCAACACAGATCCTTATTTATTTTATTTAGATGACAAAATCTTGTTAACAACCTGAAATCTGAGCTGTCTGTGTAGTGGGGGAAAGGGAAGTATATAAGGAACCTTTTCTCCACTCTCTTATCACATTGCGCAGTCCACCCAAAGACTAGGCAGAACTGCAACCCTGCTCTCTGCAGAGCTCAATGACTGTTCTCTCTTCATATCTCTGAAAGTGAATTGTGTCCAAAAGGAGGTTAGAGGGGGGGCATGGCCAAAGGCAGAAGGACCACACCTCTGTCCTATCCATGAGCCAGAGAAGATGACTGACCATCCAGCCGAGTGTAAACTTCATCCCACAAAAAAAGTGTAGTATAGCAGGTATACTGTCCATTTCTGCATTCTGAGAGCTCTGAACAGCATTCTTCCTCTGGTGTCTCTATATGGAATCCAAACCTGGACTGCATCTTCATGACATAATCTAGCCTTAAATAGTATCTTTTCGGTGTTTTTTGACTTAGACGTAAATTTTCAACCACATCTCAACGTAAGAAAATTCTGACTGCATCAACTCTGAGAAATCCAAAAATGTGGGGCCCCCTTTAATATTGCAGAGAGATGATCCACATGTATATGGAGCATCAAGTTTGATGGCATGGCTCTTCCTTTCATGTTTTCCCCCTCCCCCCCCGCTTTCTAATCCAGTTTCTATTGTTACTTTTATCTTAGTGACATCTTTAATTCAGATGGATGGTCTACTCTTAAGATAGTTTTGGAAGATTGCCTGTTCCTGGCACATACATCACCTCTGCAAATGTAAAAAAATTAGATGTGGAAAGAGCTACCCTCTTCATTTGTGCATAATTTGAACATCAGCATATCAATTGTTCAGCAGACATTTATCCTTAGAAAGACAAAGTTGATGAAGGTCCAATAAAAGATATTACAACTAAATTACTGCACCCACCGTGTCTCTCTAATATCCTGGGACTAACATGCCTACAACAACATTGCATACATTTATCCTTTTGTCATTTAACTTTCTATATTTTATTATTACAGAAAAAAAAAACAGCTACTGGGTGTTTTAGCTAAGACAGCTGTTTAACTGTTTTAAAATGGCAAAAAAAAAAAGTATTTTTCCTAATATTGGTGTACCTTATTATCTTGAATTCCAACTGGAAAAAATTGTATCACACAGTAATGAAATTCCATCCCCTAATAAAAAATCACAGCTATATACCCCTAACTCTGTTTTTATCTGGGAAGATTCCTATGTCTTTACATGGCTGATTTCTGACTTGAAGTAAAATGGTGCCCCGGTGTGAAACTGAATGCTTGCAATGGGTAAGTTTCCTGTGTTCTTTCACAGGAATATGAATAGTAACAGATTACCCCACCTCCAGATACAAGACTTGTTACTATAGTAAATTTTTGCATTCTCGCATCACTTGATTTTATAGAATACTCTCTTGTGGGTAATATATCTACATAATGCTTCATGCATCTAAAAGCAATCCATAAAGTACTTTTAATAACAGTAACTGTAACTCTGTGGGGTATGATTAGCATCAAATAAATGCACCTCAAACGGCTTTTAACAAATCAATAAGGGGAATTTGAGTTTTTTCCCATCCTTCCTTTTGTTTTTGTTATTGTTACTGAATCCTCCCTCCCCCAATTCTTAAAAAAAGAATTTAATGAATATCACAACAATTGAAGACTGTCCCAGGTATCCCTCCCTACTACATAGTCCAATACATAAACTGGAAATTTTTCTTGTTGTTGCAGTAGGTCTAGTTGAAAACTGAGATGAAGCAGGAAATTACAGAAGAAATTAGACTATTGGGTTTTTATCCTTATAATATATTCTGTGTAGTGAGAGTTTCTTCTAGGTTGATTGAATGCCCTATTACCAATTCACACCACAGATATATTTTGCAACCAATGTTGCATGCTGTTGAATGTAAAGAGGTCAAATAGGATTTAAGGGATTTAAATTAGAACATAATAGCAGAGATGTATGAAAACAGTTGAATTATGGATTGAACAAATACATTTCTTTTTATTTTAAGTTAATACCTCAGACCAAGAATACAACTGAAAATAAAATCTAGGGTCTGGATCATCTTCTCCTAAGGAAAAAAAAATCCACGTGAGGATGCTTTAGAGAACAAAACATTCTCTTTAATTTCACCCCATTCTTCTGTCTTGGGGTACTGGTGGAATTCCCTCTCTCTCTCTAACCATTCTCTTTTACAATATGCCACAGGGTTTACCCCAAAAGCTTGGTGATTCTCAGGGATTCAGTGATACCCCCACAGGAAGCCAGGTCCACTTGAGTGGAGACCATATACCTCTGCACTGACTTTGATACCTGCAAAATTACATCTCTAGCCACACTATCAGGGTCCTCCACTGACTACTTCTGTTGTACCATGGGTACTGTGCTATATAATTGGTTATGTTTTGGCTATACCTTAATTCTTACTATAAAACATACACTGTATATTAGAATAAATGAATAGGATAGTGGATACTAGTATTAGCCATTTTCTTTTTATGCCTTGTAATAACAGACAGGATTTTGTCTGTGTCTATGTTAATTAGATTAGAGGAATTTCGGAGGCCCAGGCTCCAATGTGGGAAAGGACAATTAAAAGATTTAGTAAGATTTATCTAATTTATGATGCCTTTCTTGTTCAACATAAAAAATTGCTATTTGTTACCTTTTGAAGGTCTCTGCCAAGAACTATTTGTGTGAATGAGGAATATATGAATCAGGGAAAGATAAGGTGTGAAGGCCATTTTTGAAGCTAGATGGCCAAGGGAGGAGGAGTGATGAAACTGAAGACTCCAGAGAACCATCAACGTGCATCCATGGTTGAGGAGGGGCAGACTGACGACCCTGAGGTGAAGGCTGGCACCTTTAAAACTCAAGATAATTGATTAAATCCAAAACAGACAGGATGACTCTCTTGTGTTTTGGGCCATCAAAAGATAACACTAATTAATGAGTAACCAGTCACGAACCGACACAGCAAAATTCATAGACTTCAATGGAGAAAAAAAGACTATAAGAACAGGGTGCTTTGCCATGGGACTTTGGATTCGTCTTGCCACTACTCCAGGAGCATCAGATCGCGACTGACAGAGCCTGGCTTCCTCCTGCGACCAAACTGGCTGACCACTAGATTGATCCAGACTCTGGACCAGTAGCGTAGCTGGGGAAGGGAGAGGCCACTCCCCCCCACTGAGTACAAGTGGCACCTTGTCAATTTCCTGGCGCCTTTGTACTCTCCCGGGGGAACGATTAAAAAAAAAAAAAAAAGTGCCACCTGCTGCAGCGCTTTCATTTTACTCACCCGATGGCGGGATCTTCACTCGCTCTGGGTCTTTGGCGGCATTTCCACAGTCCCAAAGCTTCACAGAGTGTACACTTCATGTGTACACTACAATTAGACACCAGCGGCTAGCCCATGCCTGCTGACTTGGGCTTCCAGGGTTCGGAATAATGTGCCAATTTAACTGCGGTGTAGAAATTTGCACTTGTGCTGGAGCCTGAGCTGTAGGACTCTGCGAGGTGAGAGGGTGCCAGAGCCTGGGCTGCAGCCCAAGCCCAGATGTCTACACTGCAATTAAGCAGCCCCTTAGCCCAAGCCCCACAAGCCCAAGTCAGCTGGCACAGACCAGCTGCAGGTGTCTAACTGCAGTGTAGACATACCTTTAGAGGCCAAGAGAATCCCCTGTTTACATCTGAGTCCTACAACAGGGAAAAGAAGATATGACATTCCTAATAATTGTAAGACAAAAAAGAAGGGAAAAAGCATTTTAATTAAAAATTTTCATGTGCTTCTTCAGGCCACCTTTAATTTTACAAAGACAGATCCTCCACTCAAAATTTCCATTAAACTCAAAGAGAGAAAGTCAGGCCTATTCATGACTCCAAGATACCAAGAGGTATACATCTGAGCAATACAAGATATTTCCAGCTGTCACTAAATTTGACTCAAGATAATCTTGATATGTACATTCTACAAGGAGTGATTCTAACATGCTAGAAAAATGACACATAGCCATCAATGTATCTTCTTTGGAAAGTGAAATATATACAATTCAAGATAACCAGATGCTTCAGCTTCTGCACATCGTTCAGTATAAAAATAGGAGTCAACTGGAATATAACTATGCAAATAAATAAAGTTCTCTTTTTTTGTTTGGGGTTATTCCCTCCCCCCCCCCACACACACACACTTTCTCCTGTGCAATGGGTGTTTGCACATATTACATAGTTAGAATAATTAATGATCATATTAATAGGTAAGACAATTATATCTGTTATGAAAAAATCAATTTAAATATGTGTTATGTAAAAATAATAGACATGGATACTAGCAACTAGAGCTGGGAAAACACTGCAAAACATTTTCTGTGAGTAGTTGCTAAAGTTTAAAAATGAATAGGTTTCAAGAATGCTCATGTCAAATAAAACATACAAATGCAGATAGTCACATAATGTAACTATGACTAGAGAAAATTACACCTAAACTCTATACTCAGCCAATGACTCCTACAACAGCTTAATAATTTTCTATTACTCATGCCTTGGGCCAGGCCTGGACTGCCTACAAAGGAAAACATTTACATTTTTCTAATTGTTTCTAATCCTAATTATCTGTTACTCATCTCCAAACTGCTTCCTGTCCCTAAAAACCATCATCATGACTCATTTAAATACTTCTCATTATATGAGTATAATCACCCCATCAACGAACTGAAATGATACCATGTGACCTACAAAAATTTTCTAAACAAGCATCACATTTTTAAATACAGAAAATAGCTTTCATTAAAAAAAAAAAAAAAAAAGGAGGAAAAGTAGGCTGAAATTCTCATGTGATTTTATCCCTCCAGGAGCTGGGGCTATAAGAAAAACAAGTATCATGACACTCAAAAAAGTCACAAGAGCTGACAGCACAGTTATTCAGTCATCTCTGATGATTAGGATAAACAAACAAAAAAAGAAATATTACTTTCTATAGGAGATAGTAGCAATTATTCACACCAAGCCATCATTTTTGTAAAAAAAGCCCTCTGAGCTAAGCGATGCTCAAATTATTGCTTAAAGGTAGTCTTATGTCATGCCTTGGCCAACAAGTCAGGGGCGGTTCCAGGCACCAGCCAAAGGTGTGGGACCTGCGGACCTCCCGCAGGCATGCCGACGAAGGCTGGGCAGCAAAAGACATAGAGCTGCCCCTGAACAAGTGTAGATTCCGGCTGATGGAGTGAATTCCATAATTATGAATATCTGTTTTCCCAGAAATGTTCTGAGCCCACCCTCTATTTCCTGCAAATTCAATCAGAAGGGAATGTCAGCAACCGTCTCAACAGCTGGTACAGAGGGTAAGAGAGAGATGAAGTCTTTTACAGAGACACAGTCTAAGTTGTTGCCAGTGAAGTAGTCTAAAGAGAAAAAGCAAAGCAATTAGAATTATAATGAAACAAACAGTTTTCCCTAGGACATGAAAATAGCTATTAGATATTCTGGATTTCATTATGATACCCCTGGAATAAAATGTTCGGTACTGTGTTATTTAAGAACAAAATCCAGGGGAAAAAGAACACCCACCTACTCTGCTGTACTTCACTCTCCAGCCTAAATTAGGGACAACACTGACCTTGTCTCCTCTATGAGTAGTAATTCTTTGCAGATATCTAACTCTTTCATCCATATATCTCAAAGAACTTCAAGGGATTTGTTGTTATCTCTACTTTACAGATGGGAAATGGAGGCATAGAGAGGTGAAATAATTTATGTAGCTGGTCAGTGGCAGAGCCCCCTGTGACAGACTCTCAATTCCCCGCAATACCCTAAATGAACTTTATTGAATTAAGTTAAACTTCACTGAATTACATGAATTCCCTTGGGGTCAATTGTATTAAAAATGCACTTGTGTATGTGTTCTTGTTGAATTGCATGTATTTCCATGGGAGGAGTAAATAGGAGGACAGCGTGGGATGATTAGGCAAATTCACTCAGGTTCTAACATCTCCAGAGAAACCATCACCCTGGAAAGGTCCGCATATACCAGTTCAAACTGGATAGTCCAGGGACCAAGAGGCAAAAGGGTTTTTGGATAAAGAGCCTGTTTTTAAACTGGCTCATGTCCTTCAACCCTGGTCCACAGAGGGCCCCAATCCTTAGGGTAGGGTTCGAAGGACGAGGCCTACTGAGACCTGATAAGAGTGATTGCTTGTTCCGAGCTGAAGCTGTGATGAACTTGTTAGCAAAGGGAAACCCCTTGGGTGGGGATTTGAAGGACTGTTCCTACCAAAATCTATGTTAGGCTTGGATGAATATCAGTAAGCTTATTAGTAGGCATGTAGGTCCTTTTATTGATTTAAATGTTTTCTCTTTAGTGATTTATACCATAAGAATAAAACAGGACTGCATAGAAATAAATGTTAGGTACGTATAACTGTAGCAATTACACCTATTAATCATCTCTGAAGAGAAGGCAAGCAGGTGTCCTCAGGTGTCCTGTCTGTGCTAGGAATAACACAGAGAAGGCAGAGAACTGTGGAGACTGGAAATACCCCAGTTAGAAGGGAGCAAGATGTTGATCTCTAACCAGAAAGGCAATGGCTAGGGAGCTGCAAGTGGGTGCCTTTGCTGGACCACTGAGGGGAAATCAAGGGCAACCGTGCCTGTAACTGTGACACCCTCCACACAACAGAACCCAGGTCGCCTCAGTCTCAGTTTCCTGACCTATCCCTGAACCATGGTGACTAGCTATAAGCAAAAACATGTCTCAGTGGATGCTAGTCCAACCTCAAATGTCACTGCCTGCCCTATACCTTTCCTCCCAGTGCCCCCTTCATTACCACCACCATTAATTGCTCCTCCAGTTGATCTTCTACCCCCCTTTTCCTCCCCACAACCACCATCTCTAGTTTCCATTGTGCCCAACCCCTCAAACTTTTACGGTCCAGCTGCAGATTTCCCAGCAGCTCTATTTCACATGGCGCGAGTTCTGGTGTGCTCTGTGCCTTGACATACCTCAGACTGCATCATGCAAGAGTGAAAATGTGTTCAGTCTTCTAAATAGGACAATATACTGTTAAGATGGGAGGTGTCAATGGCTACCATCAAGTGGGTCTTTGATCAATAGACAGTCACACATTTGGTTAAATCCCATGGGTGTGCTAAGCACCCTTTTTTCAGGCTAATTGGCAGGAACAATTAAAAGCCCCTTTATTTAATGATAGTTGGAAACAATAGGAGGCTGAGCAGAGCTAAGCAGTGTTGGATGGGTTTTCATGGGACAGATTGCAAAGACTAGGGGATACAGGGATTGTTTTGCAAACTGTGTGTGTGTTAGATCAGTGGCTCTCAACCTTTCCAGACTTCTGTACCCCTTTCCGGAGTCTTATTTGTCTTGCGTACCCCAAATTTCACCTCAATTAAGAACAACTTGCTTACAAAAACAGACATAAAAATACAAGTGTCACAGCACAGTATTATTGAAAAATTGCATATGTTCTCATTTTTACCATACAACTATAAAATAAATCAATTGAAATAGAAATATTGAACTTACATTTCAGTGAATAGTACATAGAGCAGTATGAAAGTTTAGTTTTGTACTTACTTCACTAGTGTTGTAAAAATAGGCACCTATCTAGGTGAGTTGATGTACCTCTCTGCATACCCCTGGTTGAGAACCACAGTGTTAGAGCAGAGAGTGAGAGAAGCAGTCGTGAGAACATTCTTGAAAGGGGAGCAGAGACAGAGCTCCTTGCATCACAGAACTTACTGGAAAGGCAAACTTGGAAATTATGAGCAGAGAAACTGCCCGCTGTTTGTTTCTATTTTGTTCAGAAGAACAAGACTGTGTGTACATTTTTTTGGTAAATAACAGGATGGCACCAAAGGATATACCTGGCTCCTAACATTCATTCATCCACTTAATGGAAACAATCCTACAAGGCCCCAAATATTGACTAACTGCTTGGACCAAAGGAGAAACAACATTTTACAAAGTTGGATCACAGGAGTGCTCAGAGTGTTCAAGTGGCTTTGCTTTTATGGGTAAACTGCCTCACTTAACATTATTATACAGCAAGCTTTTTTGTGCTTTAAAGTTCATTAGCATTCTGGCTTATTTCAGCTAGTCACATTTCAGGAAGAATTCAGATTTTGTTTTTATGAAAGAAGAACACTTATGAGCCAGACAATGTACAAAAAAAGATTATGCTGTCATCGCCGCAGAACATTAAGCATATATGATTGACATAATGCCCTCATTGCACTAAAAACATTATTTTGTTACTGTAAGGCACATTCTAGTGACTATTAACAATATAGTTCTTTTTGAGAAACTTAGCTCCTTGATCATGTGCCAGATTTCATTATATAGCTAATTTTCTCTCCTCCATTTAGTTTTCCCATATAATAGCTAGTTTTGCAACCTTTTTATCTTCCTGGGGAGGGAAAGCAAATTATATATGGAATCTCCCCAAAGCTACTGTCAAGTGCTTTTACATAGATGATAGTGCACTACTACTACATCCTCAATGAATATCTATGGCATCACTTCACAAAGTACTTTTGCTAAAGGTTTGTGTAATAGGGGACCTTAGTTTTCTCACAAACTTGAGTCACATGAAAATGTGTACTTTCATGCCAACAGGCTTTTACCATTATTTCCACATTGATTCCAGTTTGCCCCAAGGTCTGGGATAGGAAGTGATGAAAAAAGAAATACTGATATAATAATGTTTTCACCATGTGTGTAGGAAGGCAGCTCTAGTGTGTGTGCGTCTTTTCTATTTGGCTAATAATTTCAAATAGTCACACTACTGATGCAAATATTTCCAGTTTGCTGTAGTTACTGAAGACTATGAGGAATTTGCACTAGCAAAACTGGTGGAGAATATGTTTTCCCACTCCCCAGTGCTTTTGCAACAAAATAAATACATAACCTTTTTTTTGCATTCTTCTCTAAAAAAAATCAGTGACAGTTTTTGCAGGTGAAAAGGGCAAAAAATTAATCAGGTAATTCACTCCAGGTCAAAATTTGCATTAAAAAAAATAGCAAAATGGAAGAAATGGTAAATTTTTGTCTCTAATGGGTAGCTTGTGCACTAGTCTCACTTTGTAAAAAAACATGAGAATGATAAATTATAAAGCATTCCTGAACTGTTGAAAAAAATAGATTCTTTTTTTTTTGGCAGGAGGCCCTAATTCTCTTCTTTTCTTCTGGATGCTAAGATTAAACTTTGCCCTTTTCTATTGCTATCATAAGCCACCATGGAAGGAGAAGCAGCAGGAATTGTATCTTATAAATTAGACAGGCTACTGCTTCAAAAAGCCGCAACCTAAAATTATCTGCAGTCTGGGGCAAGGAAAAAACATGTGTACATTCCAAAAATCCCCAAGTCCATCTGTGTATAAGTGCATAAGGGATAGAAGAATCATCCTTAGTCCTCTCCTCCAGAAAGGTGTCTTTTCCACAGGTTTAGGTAGGACATGCTTTTCCTTCACCCCTACCTCTTTTTTTACAATCCCAAATGACTCAAATCCAATTTTATATGAAAGGAGAGATCAGTGGCAAATGACTCTTTGTCTGTATGACCTCCTAACTTTTCCAGGGGGAAGTTTCATGGGTGATTATACCAATGAACCCCTATTAGCAGCCCACAATATTTTTCAGGAAACCAAAATATACAGGCCAAGGTTTGTCCCCCTCCCCAAAAAAGAGTCAGTGTCCTAAATCTATATTTAGGCACCCATATAAAAGTGTCATGATTTTCAAAAAGGTACTGAGAGCATGCAGCTACAATCAACTTCACAGATACTCAAAAGAGCTCAGCATCTCTAAAAATCTTCTCAGTTTTACTTAGGTGTCTAGATATGGATTTAAGGATCTACATTTAAGTAACTAAAAATTATAAAAAATGTTTTGCTTTGAATCTACAATATATTAGGTAAATTTTGTAAAAAAAAATAAAAAATATCAGCTGTTAGTTAAATAATAATAATATTATGTCCATCATGGAGCAGACTAGCACCTAGGTGCCCTAATCATGGACCATGACACCCTTGTGCTAAACGCTATACGAACGATAGACCTCCTTACTTTATGGACAACTCAATGGGGTGGGGGATAAAGGGACAGCAGGATGCTGACATCTGTAGAAAAACCAACCACCACAATCTTCTTTCCCTCTACTCTCACCTCCCATTTCAACTGAGTCCCTTCCTCTACTGTTCATCCTCCCTGTTTCATTTTCTCACTCCCCCTTTGCTGCCACCTCCGTATACTTTGATCATCTGGGGCCAGGCTGCTGTGAAGCTTCACAAATATCCATAAAACAGTTTGCAATACTCAAATGACAAATTCTCACCTTTGTGCACACTGATTAGGATGATATTCAGAATCATTTCTTTACCCTATGCCAATATTTTCTTCCAAGCCATTCCTTACTGTTGCAAGACACTGAATCAATAGTGTGAAGTCCCCACTCCAGTAAGATTAGAGTATCACAGATCTACATACAAAAACCCACTAAACATAAAATATATTCATGAGTGGGAAGAAAACACTCATCCATATAAAATTTACCAGGATCCTTTCTCTGGACAGAACCCTGGACAACCCCCTTCCAAGATGCCATTGTGCACTAATCACATGCATATACAGAACAGCATATCCTGGACAGATGGTATTTAACACAAAGACTGTACAAAGTATTATACAACCCAGAGATAGGGATCTCTGAATCCAGATCACAACTTTCTCAAAAGTCAGACACAAGATTTCCCTTCAAGCCCAACACCAATAAAAAATGGTGCTGGAGGGGATTGACTGGATACCTAATGACTATCTGGGAGGCCTGTTCTAGGGTGCAAATATATTGGTAGGTGATACAACAAAGAATCCAGATTACTAGCAGCCTTCTTGAAACTTAATTGGAATTCCCTGCAAAGACACAGAACTTCTCCTGAAACTTTGGCTATTGTTCACTTGGCTTTCTATGGCAGCTAGGTTGAAGGGTAAAACTTAGATGTGAGGCCTCCAAGAAAAACATAGTGTATAGTGCTGACAATTTAGCAGGTGGCCTCCTCCTTATGAGACAGTTGGAACCACTATATAGCATAGTGTTATAGGACATTTTATAGTATTGCTCAAGGCACTGTCTTTCTGATGAAATGTACAGTCATTAACAATCCCATCAAATATATAGGGTGTTTGCTTCAGTGCCCTGGACAGACTTTAAGTTGAGTAATTATACTCTACCTGTCTAAATTCCCTAGGCTCAAATATGAACAGGGTGTACAATTTGCATGGAACTGTAATTGGGCACTTAAAAACATAATGCACACAGACTTTTCCTAGTATCAAAGGGAAGTTCTGAAACCCCAAAATAGCCATACAATAGGCCAGCTGCATGAGATCAGTGTTATGTTTTATCTGTGACTGGGGAGAATGACAGATGCTTCTGAAGATGAATGAAATACCTCATGGTACATTTACTGGAGTAAAAGTATGCCGTAGTGTGAGTTTTTCTTGACCCCTAGCTAGTGCCATCTGGCTTGTGCCCTGAAGCACAAGAACTTAGTAGCAAAGAAGAAACCCTCTTAACCCACTTCATATAACGCTTGACACAGGAAAAAGACCCTGTACTAACTTCCTTGGTGGATTTAGCATCCCAAGTACTCACTATCACGGTTTCCTGAGGGTTGGACCTGGTTTTTGTCCCTATTTCTGAGATAATTACAGGAAGGTAGTCTACCCAGTCATTCAGGCCTGACTATAGACTCCTGGAAATGATTACACACACCACCAGCTCACAGGTACTCAGATGCAGAAAAGTGATTACAGAAGGTATGGCTTACATATCTTGAGTAAGAAGCAACCGTCTCTCCATAGACATTCACAGAAGGCTCCATCTGACGAGGGGCCCAACTCTTACTGGTCTTGTAGAGGGTGTGACACAGATATACAGTGTGACAGATATGGCAATTTCCTGCAGTATCCTTGAAAGACTTTATGTTAAGTGTGTGTGTGTGTTATTGTGGACCACGATTGAACATAACTTATCGAAAGAGGAAATGTGACAGTTACTGAAACTCCCATGCAGTTTTATTATTGGAGTCCATTGTTTTAAATGAATGGTTTGTGTATGACTGTTATTATCCACGGCAGAGGGCTGTCACAGCTCCTCCAGGAACTAAAAACAGTGGATGGTGATTAAGGCAAATCAGCGAGGTGGTAACCCACCCAGAGATATACCGCCTCCTTGGGAGTCTCAGGACTCACATATACTAATTCAAACTGCTTCTCCAGACCAGAGGCCAATAGACAAAAAAAGGACTTTTGGTTAAATAGCCTAAGTTTAAACTGACTCAGGGCCTTCTTTCTGATCCAACAAATAAACATGACTTTCTGTCTGGGGGGAGGGAGGGAGAAAACAATCCTTGTAGAAGGATTGGCAGGACAGTCACCTGCCTGAGGTTGGAGTTTGGGTGACCTCTAGTAAGCTTTTTAGCATGATGGTGGGTTTTTATTGCTTTTAATATGTTTCTCTGTAATGCTTTCATCTTAAGAATAAATGTGCTTGCTTATGAAGAGCTGTGCCCATTTATAACTGTGGGCAATTACACTGTTTGTTGCCTCTGGAGAGAAAGTAAAGTGCAGATGCTGGCCTGTTGAGGCAGTCTGGCTTGCTGGAAACATTATAGTGTAAGCAGGAAACTGAACAGCTTGGAAAACCTCAGTTAGGAGAGAGATGTAGCTTTGTATGTAAGAAAGGGGGATGGCAGAGGAGCTGGGAGCCTAGAATGGGTGCCCTTGACCAGAATGAGGGAGGGAGAAATACAGGTGCAGTTGCCCTGAACTGTGACACACAGAGACTTAAACTATAACTCAGATAAAATTGAGAGAAGAAACTAGGGTATAGTAGTGAGTGAAAATTCCTAATTTACCAGAACTGGTTTCCCCTTCTCTTCCCTAGTTCAAGAACATAAAAACTCTTACCTGAGTTGCAAGGAAAAAGTGACTGGGCCCACTCTAACTTGAACTGTACAATGAATCTGCCAGCTACTGTCTGACAGTTGGCTGCTGTTAGCCTTCATCAAGCCCAGCTGTGGCTAATTTTTAAGCCTCACAGGTGCAGCAATAATTAATCAGCAGGAACTCAGTTAGTATTTGTCTTCTGCTGCAGAAAAGCCTTGCAGCAGACGCCTGCCAGTCTCTGCTGGCAGCCTTTGCAAGGAGAAAAGATATCAGTGTTTTTAAAACCAAATAAAACAAAAACAACATCACACTACTTTTCAAGAACTGAATTTATAGAGTGTCAATATGTTTTGCCCGTTGTCCTACTTTTATTTTGTTTGTAATCTTCTTAGTAAGTTTTGATTGTCAATGCATTTCATTTTTCCTCCACTTGCCCTGAGCCATCATTTTGCAAACCTCTTGCAAACCCTTGCCACAGTCTCTGAGCTGACATGAATGTTATCACAAGATTTATTATGCTTGAAAGAAATTTTAATTTGAAATATAAAATATTTGCCTTTCTGGACTGTGCTGTTTGATTTTCTATGACATCAGGATGTTTGAGAATAGTAAAAATGAACTACATTTTCCTTCTTGTATTTTTTTTTTATTCCTGTTCCTAATAACTGCTTCTGCAATCTGCTTTCCTGATGCACAATTTCTGAGATTTTCAAATCTAATTACCAAACTGGGAATTTGAAGGATACCCATCATCCCTACCTTAGCTGAGACTAAATTAAATGTCACAGAGCTTCCTCACTGGAGGTCTTTAAAATTATCACTTTTTTCTCCTCTTTAAGACTGCACTGAGAATTCATTCCAGTGTCCATATAAAAAAAAACCCAAACTATCTTTTTTTTTCTTTTTAAGGGTGAATACTGTTCCTAAAGGACCTTTAAAGCTTAATTTAATGGGCAAAATGATTCAGAGCTTTCTGAAGCTTTTTTCATTGTCTCACCTAGTGATTTTTTGAGTGCTGACTTGGTCTGCATTTGCCTCCTATATGCTGTTTCAAATATATTATCATACCATTGAAAGGGGCTGATTCCCAGCTTCCTACTGGAATATAGCCACTGCTCTAGCCCTGGAAAATCTTGATATATATGATCTTAAGACTGTGGCACTTTTAAAGTCATTTTAGGTCATTTTTAGACGTTTTTGTAACTCTTGCAGAGCCCTTTATATAGTTGGAATGATGCTACAATATCTGGGTTTTCACAATAAGGTTTATAAAAACATCCCCAATAAAAATTAAAAATCTATGTAAAACTTTAGTAAAACAACTTCTTCACCCTGTACTTATCTACCTTATGCAGAGTACATGATGTAGCAGTATAAAGCTTTTACTGAAACTTGGATGGGATGACCTACGTAATACTCATGTTTGCAATATGTGAGCAGTGCAACCGTCACTAACTCATGCAAGTAGATACTTTTAGAACACACCACCAAGTGATATGAACCTTCAGCTATTGTGATAGATATGTCTGATATTATCAATATGGTTTTGAGAGGTAAGATATTATACCAAATCAACAAAACATTTCTATGACTCTTTTGAATAGCAGTATATCTAAAATGTTCTTCAACAATATTAAACAGCATTTTCCCCCCAAGCTGCTTGGAATCACAAATTTTTCTCCTTGAAAAAAATTATAGCAACCAACAGCCATTAACTAATCACAAAGAGACCAGTAATGATGTACTAGAGGTAAGACTTCTTTCTTTGCCTCTGGCCATCCCTCAAGTATCCCTCCTGTAGTTTATCAGTAGAGATGAGTAGCAATACATGTTCTGGACTGGAACTTAAGAGCTCTGCCACAGTCTCCTGGTGTTATCTTGAGCAGATCATTCAGTCTCTGTGCCCCATTTCCCCACCTTCACCTGTAGATTTCATATGCATTTATTATAGTGAATATTTAAATACTGTCTCTGTCACTGTTTATGTCACTCCAGAAATTAATGACTGCTTAAAATTATTATTCTAATTCACAGCTACTGTATCTAGACTGATCTTCAAAGATGAAAAACAAGCAAATCTTGCTTTGTGTGTTTTATATATTAGTGCAAGAGTTACTCCACTGATAACAATGTTGCTTTAATGTATCATTATTATCATTTAACAGAAGGATACTTCACAGTGCCTTCTGAATATAACATAATCCATCTTCATCAATACTGTATCTAACATTCCAAGCTCTGAGCAACTTTCAGGTACTTACCATTTCAAAAATAAAATAAAATAAAATTGCTGCCAAAAAATCATCTGTTCATCACAAATTTAGAATTTCTCTTTAAAATTGCACAGGCTTGAGATGCAAGACCTTGGGTAAAGTTAAATTAAAATGGTCCTTAAATCTGCTGTTGGTTTAGGATTTCACAATATTCAGACAAGTTTAAGGTTCAATAAGTGTTCAGATACTAGAGTGATGGGTGTGGAATAAGAATCGGAACAGATTCAATGAAAATATGTAGCAAAACATCATGAGTAATGGGGGGGGGGGATTATGTTATATTGGGAGCTGGTGGTTTGCTCTGAATTCAGTGAGATACAATACTTCCTTCTAGCTGTGGCAAGTTGAGAGAGAGCTGACCTTAAAATTACAACATTATGATTTAATGGAAAAGCTTTATCTAAAATTGTTTTTGAAAGTTTATTAGTTATAATTTTTCTCTCCCTCTTTCTGTATGTATGGTACTAAAAGGCTACTTGGCTTTACAAGTAGAAAGATAAGAAAAAAATAGTTACAATAGATAACAAACACTTTAAAATATTTTATGGGGGGAAAATATGTGGCATTAAACAGAATACAGGAAGACCTGGGGAAGGTTTTATTGGCACTCAGTTGAAGGGCCGCATCAAGTAACTGTCAAATGTCAAACCACCCTTGAGTAATGTGCCATCCCAAACTAGTGCCAATAAAACTGTTACTTCACACCAGACCATCATGTATTCCTATGCTCCCATATTTAGTAACTGTAAACAGTAATCCAAATAAGGATAAATAAAAACTTCAGTACCCGCCACGCATTTTGTTTATTCCTATGTTTTAAAGGGAAACATCGGGGGGGGGGTTTAAATTACTCATGCGTAACAAAATAATCATCCCAGGCAAAATGCAGATAAGGCCTTTATATCACCATGTATTCTGTGTATGCTACATCTGTTACAGAAAAATATTTTAGAGAGTTTTTGAAGTGTTATTGGGAATATTTCTTGTATCCTACCATTTGTAAAGCCAGACTCCTAACTTAGTTACTGTACTGTGAGTCCAACCAGAGAGGACTGAGATGGGCAAAAACATTTTACTAATACATTTTTCAAGACAACTAACACTGACCTGAAATAATATCTATATAGATAAAAATAGAGTCCTATATCATTGTATCTTCCAGGGCTATTAGCAAATACTGTGAGTCCTTTTGGAAATATGTCTATTTCCCTTTCCCAATGACATAAACAGAGCTGGCTCCAGGCACCAGCTTAACAAGCAGGTGCTTGGGGCGGCCAAGGGAGAGGGGCGGCACCTACAGCAATTCATGGGCGGCAGGTCTCTCACTCCCTCTAGGAGCCATGGACCTGCCGCCGAACTGCCGCTGCCAATCGCGCCTTTTTTTTTTTTCCCAATTGCCACCGCCGATCTCGACTGCGATCGTGACATTTGTTTTTTTGCTTGGGGTGTCAGAAATGCTAGAGACGGCCCTGGACATAAAGCTCCTGTTTCTAGAGACGTAGGGCTGTAAGACATATGAGCAACTTCCAATATCATTCACTTTAAATCTATCAGTGATCTATGTCTCATTCTTGCGCATTCTGGGTTTTGGATTAGTATCGTTTTGGGGAAAATATTTCACATGATGTAGGGGAAAGGAAAAGAATTCTGACAGTGTTATTTAAAAAACAATGCAGTGGCAGTTTTGAAACTGCTCAGAGATTTGGAATGTTTGATTAGTAGATGGATTAGTGGCCAGAATCCAAGTGAGGCAGTCAAAGGTGTAGGATAAATACAATCGATCACAAATCTCTGCAATTTACCAATTGTCTCTACAATTTCTCACACAGATATCACCACCATATATGTGGTATTTGTGGGTATGAAATGCATATACATACACAAGCTTTTTATTGAAAGGATATGACTCTTATGATAATTGCTAATACAAAGGCTCATAATCCAATGTACGCCTCCCTATTTTGTTTCAAAAGTCCATTACGTTCTTAATGACCCTGACCAACAGCAGTACTAGGTTTTTTCTCAAGGAGACACCTCGAATTCAGTTGTTGAATCTGAATTGATGTACGTATTGTACATAGCTGATTATTGAGGAGTAAAGGTGAAACTATTTAACACAGAGGGAGTTTGCGACATTCTCCTTCCTTCTGCTCCATCCGCTTTAAAGTTCAATTATCACCTGGTTACTTTTTCAGCCTCAGAGAGAAATTCTTAAGGAAAATGAAATTTTGGACTGAAATTAAACCAAGTTCTAACTGAACTAGACAGAAGGGAAAAAAGAAAAACAAAAAATGATGGGAGCTTTGCACAATTAATATATTTATAATATACGGCACTTCAAGAGATATGGTTACTTGGAGCTTGGAACACAATAAAAATGAAGCCAATTTTGACTGTTAATTTAACAAAGCTGCACAGTATGATTTCCAGTCTTCTGTTATCTCAGAAGCCTTTTGTTTTACTTTATTTTTTACGTTTGGCTCCTTACAAGTTTTTATGACTCTTCTTTATAGAGCAGACTCAGAGACTAGCCCATTTCAGCACATGAATTGATAAATCTCATATTGTGCCTACTTGTGTGCTATCACTATATGATATTATAAACTAGGATCAATGCAATTCAAGGGGAAGGTAAAATGTATATGAACCCCAAAGGCCCTAATTTAGTAGTTATACGGACATATAGCTTCCACTTGTTTATGTGCAGAGCTACACATGAACTTATGTTGAATTCCTCTTTGAGCTTGACAAGTATCCAGCCTTTTGTATACTGTTGCAATGTCAATGTGAACAGTGATGAGTAAAATGTGCAATTATTCAATTTGCTCCTACTAAACATCCATGTATTTGCTTATATAACTATAACAAATCTCTAAATAATATTTCAATATTCCTTCCTACTCCCACATACTCCTCTACCCAACACTATCCTCATCTCTTCCCTCTACTACCATTACTTATAACCCCAACCCTGTCTTTGACCTTCTTCTTCCCATCCTAAATGACATCCCAGCTTTCCTTTCTTTCACATTCTCTCCTTGATCCAACCTCCCTTCTCCCCATCTAGGTGATATGCCCAGCCCTTTTATCTCTTAAATTTCTCCCTGCTGTGCTATGGTATCAATACTGAATCACAATATGCTGTTCAATGTGTTTTGGGATATATTGGTAAATTGCTTTGAATGTTGCTTACCTTTGATGGTAAGAAGGAAATGTACATTCTTTGGCATAGCTTGGAGATCAAAAGGTCTGAAAATTCCCACTACCTACAGTTTGCACAGTCACTTCCCTTCAATCTCTCCCCACAAAAAAACAAAACAAATAAAAAAAACATCTATGGAGGAAAATACTTCTCAAAACAATACCACCATGAAAGACTGGGTACATCTGTGATTAAACACAAAACATAGCAACATCCCTTCCAGTTAGCAAATTATCTGTCCCAATAAAGATAATCTGTTCAGTACTCAGGTAGTGAAGTGGGAGAATAAGTGAAGGTTTCAAAACAATTTTCAGTTGTGTTGTATGGTACAGCAATAGACAGGAAGCTAAGGAACAGGGTCTCCTCTTAGAACAACGGCAAACTTATAGGATGAAGCGCCAGGGGATGAAGTGGAAGGGGAGAGGAAATAGGATGGCAATGGTCTTCATTTTATTTTACAACGAAGACCAGGCACTGATGTCAAATACAAAGAGCTCTTTCGAGGCACAGAGTAAAAGGAATGTGATCACTTCCAGCCCTCACTGGAGGGATCGATTTCTAAAACATTTCAGTATGGGACAAATGAGTATTCCAGCTACTACTAATGTACAATTTAAGTAACAGAGTAAAGAACTAGTAAATATCAGTAGCTGGTACTTTAATGAATTCAGGTCTATCCAGGAAATCCTGGAAATACCATGGAAAACCCTATATTTGTGAGACCTCCTAGTGAGTTTCCAAATCAGATGAACAGCAATATCATGTCATCAGTTTTTGAGCATCTTTCCCTAATGAATGCAGTGGAGAGTTCTGCTTCAAAAATCAAGGCACAATATGGTCTTGTGAGCCTGGCTACTACTCAGATAATCATGAAAGGTGAAAGTCCCTGCTGAGTGCAGAGTGACAGCACAACGTGTTCTACTTCAGTCCTCAAATGGAGCTTAAGTGGTGCATCAGACTTGTGTTGGCCCTTTACTTGGAAGTGAATTTCATCTTAAAACTTCTAAATGACTTTGCTGATGTAAGCAAAAGACCCAAACCAACCAGGATTCACTTGGCACTAACAACACTAATTTGTATTCTAGATGCTACCAATTTGTCAAAACTAAGTAGCATCAATCAAGGGATGAATCTCTTTTCATTTGGATGGATGTAGTCCACCTGTTATTTTGTTCTTTATTGAGGGGGCGGGGGTAAGGGGAAAGGAGATACATTTCCCTTTAATTAATTTCCATCATCACGTTTAGTAGATACTCATCTTCAGGAATACTTACAAATGAAATATGACAGTACAAGAAGAATTAATTTTACAATAAAGTAACATTGTATATCTGCATGAAAAGCACAATTTTTCTATGAAACACTATTCACTTTACTGTATTTATTTATTAACATCAATTTAATGTCAATTAAAAAAAAAAAAACATCGCTTTTGCGTATCTGGATCCTCATTGAAGTGAAGGAAAATGTGAGATTCATTGGGGTTTATTGCTGTGAGTAACATACAACCATGCTTTGGTTTTGATTGTTTAAGCTTTTCATTTCCCATTTTTTCTTCTGAAACTTTCAAAAATATGACATGATTTATACAGAAAATGTTTTACATTAAAAAAAATCAGAGTCCAATACATTATATTCCCATCTTGCCACTGGCTGGAAAAAAAATCAGGTGATAAAATGAATTGAAAAAGATGAAGACAAGTATTGTAGCACAAAAGAATCACTGTACTAGCTAGCTGATCTCATTGTACTGTAAATAACTCACTAAAAGGAGTAGTTAGGAATATTAATCAATGCAGTACAATTTACAGAAAACTACACAAAATGTCATTCTCACATTCCACATAAATCATTTCACAAGGAAACTATTTTTGAAAGCTTTTTTCATGTTCATTATAATTAATTTTGGATAGTTACACAGGTTTTTATTCCCCCTGACATGCTATTTCAGTAGGATTTTCTAAACTTTAAAAATAAATAAATAGAATCCCTAATTTCAAATAAAGGTTATTTTTATGTCTTATTAGTGGAGGCAACATTATAACAAGGTATTTGATTAGGTGCCAATAAAAATGTTAACATCACATGTAGTTTCACTGAACTGTGGCTCCCAAGATGTACTATAAGCAGGTGTTTTTATAAACCAAAGTAAGGATTTAAAAAAACTAAATCTGATTATTGAAGAACTCATTAAATCATATTCTTACCATTAATTATCAACATGAAAGATACATTAATGAATGATTAAACAAAGCAAGTACTAATTGCAGCTAGTGGGACTCAAATTCAAGTTAATGAAAAACTAATCCATTCTGCAAGATCAGCCAAACAGAATTATTCCTTTAGAACGATGTTATCTTAAAATTAAGTTATGACACCACTTTACTAGTCAAATGTCACCATATCAGCATCAAGTAGAAATATTCTTCCCCTGCCCCAACTCCCATCTGTGCAATGGAGAATAATATGGGTGTGCTTATACTCTGATTAATGTGTTCAGCAAGAACAATCACTAAGCTCACTCATGATTTGCTGCTAGCTATGACATTGATTTTGCCCTTAACTTATATGGCTTACAGTGTAATAGGAAGAGAACAGAGAACTTCTCCCTTGCATGATCCATGTAAATGCTATCAAGAACAGAAAACTTTGGTTGCTTTGACTTGCTCCTCCAGAAGCAGCACTACGCAAGTAGGCAGAGCTAGGGTTCTGCATTTCTAACACAGCAGCCAGAATAGCTGTCTGCACCCTTTAAAGGGCTGTAAAAAATTATTCTCCCTCCAGCACCAACAGGGGTAGGTGAGCCTCCCTGGACCAGAAGGTTTCCCAGGATCAAATGGACAAGGCTGTCTACCTCATTTAAGCTTCTATTTGTCCTTGATAATGGCGAATTTTTAAATGAACCTAGGAGGTGCACCCAGAAAGGGAATCAACCTACCTTCATGAAGGGAAGTTGGATGAGGGATTAAAAATGGGAGCAAGAAAAGAATGAACATACAGACACAATCACAAGCCCCGTCCACTATGGTAAGCTGACTCATAACTGGACAATGGTTTCTCAACAATGGATCCCTATGAGCCAGTATGGAGAACAGTTTAACTAATAATGTGAATGTGATAAAACTGTGCTCCAGAGCTATGACAGAAATTTTGATAGACACTACGAGCCAGATTCACCAATATGCTCCAACTACTTAGCACTGTAAGGCCACCTTTACCCATCCAGTGTTAAGTGCAAAGCAACAGAAATGGATCAGTGAATCTGGCTAGATGTTCTCTCAAGCATCAGTCAACTTTTCTGTAGTAGCAATGACTGTTTCCCCACTTGCACTGGCAGTAGAATAGTTTGGCTTCTTGACTACTTCAGTTTGGCATAGCCTGATCAGTTTTATTTTTCTTAATGTCATTATGTATAACGTTAGCTTTTTTCGTAATTAGTTGGTGAAACCTTCATTTTTAATTTTCCTGATTGCATAGGCTCTGACTCTTGTTCTTACATAGATACCTCCCACCCACAAATTAAAATGGTTAGCCTGAGGGAGCAATGCATACAGTACCCTCCCACTCTGACAGTTCTAAAATTGAGTTAAGAGCTGTAGGTGCTGCTGCTGCTACTTCTGCTTTCCTCTTCTTTAATTGCTCTTCACTGTTGCACTACACAGTGATAATAATGCATGACCTTTTACTTAGTTCTGCTTATATGCTGTGTTTGGTGGAAGGTCTCCCAATTATACAGACTTCTGCAGACTGATTGCAGTGCTGACATTTCTATAGAATCCCATAATTTTTCCAACATTTCCATTTCCCCCGAGGAAAAAAATAAACAAAAATAAAAACAAAACCCCAAAATCCTCAGCAAAGTCAACTCTCCCTGCCTCATTTTTGTTGCACAGCAGACATTTTTTTTCTCTAGCAAAACTGGAAAGATATTCATCTGCTAGCTTCACAGTGTAGTATCAAGTATTTTATCAGAAAGGTTTGAAGCATATCCAAATTTAAGCTCAAGGACAAGGATACTGATTCAGAGAACTGTCATTTGTTGCTGCAGGCTATGCCTTTTGTTTCCATGACACCATCCCAGTGTGTTCATTACCATATTGTTAAGTTGTGTTCCCAGCCTGGGCAGACAGCATTCTAGTTCATTGATTTCAGGACTGTATCTGAACATGTTCCTTCAACAGAAATAATCATTGGAACCAAACTGGCTTCTCCCAAAGAATGTGACTCCACCCACAGCAAGACAGAGAAAAAGAAAATTACTTGGGAAAATGAATTAACAGCAATAAATAAAGATGTATTTTTACCCTTGCAGATGAAGAAATAAGAATTAATAGTGCAAAAGTCATGATCCAAAGTGCCACAGTTGTAGCAGGTTGCATGCATGCTAGTGAAGTAAAAATAATGTGACATACATGAATTTGAGAGTAATATACCAACCAGGCTACAAGCTGTGGCATGGTGAAGGAAACAACTGTATTACAAAAGGTAGCCATATGTCAGGTGTAATGTATACCTTTCCATTCATTCAATATGCATAGCACATACCCACAAGGAATTCATGCTACTGACATTTATTTTTGCATAAGTGGGGTTTGTGAGAGTTACGGCAATTTCCTGCAATATCCTGGACAAATCTTACTGAATTTTCAGAAGCAGATTGTATTAATAATACAAAAGATGATGTATTATTGTGGGACTGTATGGAACTTCATTAGGAGGAAGAACAGATTAATTCAATCTCTGGGAAGTACTGTGATCTTTAAAAGATTATGTTGAACAACATGGCAGACACAAAGGATCTTTTGGGACATTATGCATGAAGTGGAATTCATTGGAAATACTTTGGCGGAGAGGAGTGCAAACTTCCACCTATAGACTCAGCCTTTGAAGCTTTGCCCTGAAGGGGGAAACATTTATTTACTGATCACCTATTATATGAGGGCAGTTCAAAGACAAACTGTATAAAAGAGTAACTGACACGGGCCTTGTCTACATTTAAATTTCTAAAGCACTGTAGTGCTTCAGTGTAGACAATACCTATGGTGACTGAAGAGATTCTCCCATCAATATAGGTAATTCATCTCCTTGAGAGGTAGTAGGTAGGTCAATGGAAGAAATTTTCCATCAACCTAGAGTTCTGTACACAGGGATTTAGGTTGACTTAACTATGCTGCTCAAGGGTGTGGATTTTTCATACCCTGACTGACACAGTTAAGCCAACCTAATTTTCTAATTACTCCGGGGGAAATTCTGCACCAAAAAATTTAAATTCCTGCACAGAATATTTTAAAATTCTACAAATTCTTCATATTTTGTCAAAATAACATAATATAATCATGCCAGTTTCAATTATTTTGGTAATTTATTTCAAAACACCTGTCAGCAAGTTTGCCTGTAACAACACAGACAGGAAAAAAGATTCAGGAAATGTTCTTTTGACAAATAGATTCTTTATTAGGCATATTAATACAGAATTTGAGTAATTCATTTAAACTACAAAACAGAAACTTATTTCTTGCATCGCTCAGACACAGTGCAAAAACATGCAGGAGTCAGGGGTAACAGAGGAGCTGAGGGAGAGGGAAGGATCCTGGGAGTGAACCTGGAGGGTTGATGGGTGTGGGTGAGAGAAGTATGGCAGAGAAGGTTACTTACCTTGGGCAATAACTGAGGTTCTTCAAGATGTGTGTCCCTGTGAGGGCTTCACTTCAGGTGACTGTGTGCCCCTGCACCTCTAGTCAGAGAATTTTGACAGCAGTACCCGGTTGGGCTGCACATGTGTTCTCCCCATCTTGCGCCTGAAGCAGTGGTTAACTAGCATTGTGCAACCAGCCTCACCCTCAGTTCCTTCTCTACCACAGTGGATCTTACTAGAACTCCAAAGTAGAAGGGAGGAGGGTGGGTAGTGGAGCACCCATAGGGACACACATCTTGAAGAACCTCAGTTACTGCACAAAAGTAACTTCCTCTTCTTCTTCGAGTGATGTCCCTGTGGACATCACTGCAAGTGACTGTAAAGCAGTGCCCCGCAGTGGGAAGGAGGGGCTTCAGAGTTGGGTCTGTGATTAATGGTAAGACTATTCATCCTAATAAAGTATTGGATGTTGAGCCCTGCTCAATTGCATAGTGTTGAATGAATGTATGGGCTGATGCACAAGTGATTGCTTTATGTATGTCTGTAATAAGTACATTATTAAGGAAAGCTACTGATGTGGAGAGTGACCTGGTAGAATGTGTTCTAACCCCTGTATTGTAGTTCGTGTTGACAGTAGCAGAGATAAATTCACTCTGAAATCCATTTGGAGAGTCTCTGCTTAGATATAGCTTCTCCTTTAAATCTCTCTGTAATAGAAACAGCTTTGGTGCCTTCCTGAATGGTTTAGTCCATTCGAGGTAAAAGACTAGTGCCCTTCTGACATCCAGAGTAAGGAATGCCCCTTCTTGCCTGTTCTTATGAGGTTTAGGGAAGAATGCCAGAACATGGATGGGTTGGTTGACATGGAAAGAAGAGGGTACTTTAGGTAGAAACTAAAGTGGTCTTTCATTCTTGAAAAAAAAAGATGGTGTATGGGGAGTATGCCATGAGGGCCCCAAGCTCTCCTACATGTCTTGTGAATGTGATGGTGACAAGGAAGGCTACTTTCATCGAAAGGTGTAATAGAGCACATTTAGCCAAAGGTTTCAGCGGAGGTCCAGTAAGGGAATGAACTAATAATTTAAGATCCTATAAAGGTGTTGGGACTCTGAGTTTGGGATAGATGTTCTGGACAACTTGTAGGAATTGTTTTATAATTGGATGGGCAAAGACTGAGAACCCATTTACTTCATGGTGAAAGGTTGTGATCACTGCAAGGTGTATTCTGAGTGAGCTCAATAAAAGATCTGATTATTTTTAATTGAAGTATATAGTCCAGCTCTAGTGGGAGAGGAGAGATAGTGGCTCTGATTTGTTTGTTCTGGCACCATGTTTAGAATCTCTTCCATTTCTGGAGGTAGGTCAAATGTGTAGTTAACTGTCTGCTATTTAGCAAGATATCCTTCATCTCTTCTGAGCTGGTCATCTCTTCGCCTTGGTATCATGTAGGAGCCATGCTCTCAGATGGAGTATCTCCAGGTTCTGGTGCAAGATCTGGCCTGCATCTTGTGACAGGAAGTTGGAGGATGTATGGTGGACATGCTGACATCTGTTGTAGGTATGGAAAGCAAGTTTGCCTGGACCGTGTGTGCTATCAAGATGATCCTGGATTGGCTGGTATTGATCTTTTGTATAACTCCAACAACAATGGGGTAGGAGGGACAGTGTAAAGAAGAGATGCATCCCATCTGAGGAGAAAAGCCCTCTCTGGAGCAATATGTTGGACATTTTCTGTTCTTACTCGTGGCAAATAGCTCTATTGCATGGAATCCCCATTGTTGGAATATGTCCTGTATCACTGAGGTGTTTATTTCCCACTCATGATCATGGGAGAACTTTCTGCTTAACATGTCTGCTGTGGTGTTCTGACATAGAAAGGCAGTGAATATGGTGATGTTGTGTTGGATGTACAAGTTCCACAATCTTAAGGCGTTGGTGCAAAGGGAATGTGGGCTCGCTCCTCCCTATTTGTTTATATGGAACATGCAGGCAATGTTGCCCGGCAGGATTTGTATGTGTTTTGCTTTTTATCACAGGCAGAAAGCATGTACATGTATTGCGAACTGCTCACAGTTCCAGAATGTTTATGTGCAGTGTTGATTCTGAAGGAGACCACCTGCCTGGTACTGGTAGGTTGTTTAAATGGGCACGTCAGCCCACTAAGGAAGTGTCCATTGTGATCATCATTGTGAAGGGAATCTGTAGAAAAGGGACCCCTGCAAACACATTGTGCGAATGTGTCCACCACTATAGTGAATTCTTGACCTTTTGTGGCATGTTCAAAGGCTTGCTCACATTGTGTTTATGTGAAATGTACAATGTCCTGAGCCACCCTTGCAGGTAGCACATATGTAATCTGGAGTGTTTTACCAGGTGGTTGCCTCTATGTGGTCTAATAGTTGGAGGCAAGTCTTAGCAAATATTTGTGGACTGTTCACTGCAGTGTTGATCAGGTTCACTAGGGCTGCATATCTGTGTAGTGGTAGTAAGGCTTTCACCTCTAAGGAGTTTAGGTGAGCCCCAACGAATTCTAGTTCTTGCACTGGTGTCACCGTTGTCTTTTAAATGTTTATTTGAAGGCTGAGTTTTGCAAAGAGTAACATTCTCTTTTGCGTGGCTTGATGGTGCCTTCCTGAGTGAGGGCCTTGGGTAGACAGTCATCTAAATATAGGTACATCATGACCCTTTGCTTACATAGATAGAACTTTGGAAAAAACTCGGGGAGCAATGGAGAGGTCAAAGGGCAGTACCAAGTACTGATAATGATTTTGTCCCCCAAAAAATCAGAAAAACCGTCAGTGTGATGGATGTATGGTGATGTGAAAGTACACGTTTTGCAGGTCAAGGGCCGAAAACCAATCCCCTCATTCCAGTGCTGGAATTATTGTTGCTAAAGTGACCATCCTGAACCATTGTGTTTTGACAAATATATTTAGGTTTCTCAGACCAAGAATTGGCCTCCAATCTTTTTCTGGGTTACAAAACTATGGGAGTAAAAACCCTTCCCTCTGTGTTGTTCCAAACCTGGTTCTACCACACCCAATTGCAGGAGATGGTCTACTTCCTGTCTCAGAAGGTGCTTGTGAGAGGAGTCCCTGAAGATGGACGGCGTGGGTAGGGGCAATGGAGGTGAATAACCAGTGTTGATAACTTCCAGTACTCATTTGTCTGAAGTCATAATTCACCTTGCTGAGTAGAATGGTATTAAAAGGTCTGTAAATGGATGGTTTATAGAAACTGGTTTCAGCAACTTGAATTGGGGGAGGTCTGTTGAGTCCTCAACCAAACCTTAAAATTTGATGTTTCAGTGCTGATTTGTTGTGGCATGGGAGGTTGAGATGGGGTTGGCCTACATCTTGTGGGTCTTTGTCTCCACCTCTGGGTATCATACTGCCTCTGTCTTGAGTGTTGCATTGAATAATATCTGCCTTGATTTTATTTTTGTGCAAATGTGTAGATGCCTAAAGACGAAAGAGTCACTTTAGAGTCCTTCAGTGTAAGGAGGGACTTGTCGGTCTTCCCCACAAACAATTTTGGAACTTCAAAGGGAAGATCCTCTACAGTAGATTGCATGTCCTTTGGGGATCCAGACAGGTGGAGCCAAGAGGCCTGTCGCTTCACTATGGAGGTTGCAACGGCTCTTGCTGCTGTGTCTGCCAAGTCTAAGGATGCCTGGAGAGCAGTTCGAGCCAGGAGCTGGCCTTTGGAAATGAATGACCTAAATTGCTCCTTTTTGTCTTCTGGCATAAAGTCAATAAATTCAGACAGTTTAGAGTAATTGGTGTGCTTGTATTTCGTCATCCAGGCCTCGTGGTGGGCGATTCTGAACTGTAATGTTACTGACGAATAGGCCTTGCGACCAAAATATCTAGTCTTTTACACTGTTTATCATACAGGGTGATCCTTGAATAGTGTTGCCTGCCCAGTTCATTGACCACTTCTACTACCAATGAGTTTGGATGGGGCTGTGAAAATAAAAATTCTAGTCTCTCTGATGGGACATAATACTTTTTATCTGCCTCCTGCCCCTATATGACCCTGCAGCCCCCCTCCCATTCATCCCTTGTCCCAATGCTGTCACCCCACTAGCTTCTGAACCCATGTCCTAGTCTGTCCACTGCATTAGACATTCTGAACCCCAGTCGGTGACCCCCCCAGCAATCCCGTGTGCCCAGTTCTGTCTGCCTGGTGCCACCTCAGCTGGCCCCACTGTGAGGAATGCAGCCTTTCTGGCCAGCTGCCCTTTCTTCTGATGCCACAGCAGGCCCTTGTAGGTGAAAGGTGTAACTGCAGTGCCTCTCCATCAGAATCTATATTCTGCGGAGAAAAAAAAATCTGCAGGGGGATATAAATTTTGCATGTGCGCAGTGGTGCAGAATTTCCCCAGGAGTATCTAGTATAGAATCATAGGACTGGAAGGGACCTCAAGAGGTCATCTAGTCCAGTCCCCTGCACTCATGGCAGGACTAAGTATTATCTAGACCATCCCTGACTAGTGTTTGTCTAACCTGCTCTTAAAAATCTCCAATGGTAGATTCCACAACCTTGCTAGGCAAATTTATTCCAGTGCTTAACCACCCTGATAGCTAGGACATTTTTCCTAATGTTCAACCTAAACCTCCCTTGCTGCAATTTAAGCCCATTGCTTCTTATCCTATCCTCAGAAGTTGAGAACAATTCTTCTCCCTCCTCCTTGTAACAACATTTTATGTACTTGAAAACTGTTACGTCCCCTCTCAGTCTTCTCTTTTCCAAACTAAACAAATCCATTTTTTTCAATCTTCCCTCATAGGTCATGTTTTCTAGACCTTTAATCATTTTTGTTGCTGTTCTCTGGACTTTCTATAATTTGTCCACATCTTTCCTGAAATGTGGCTCATCCAGAACTCCAGTTGAGGCCTAATCAGTGTGGAGTAGAGCGGAAGAATTACTTCTCGTGTCTTGCTTGCAATAGTCCTCTTAATACATCTCAGAATGATGTTCGCTTTTTTTGCAACAGCGTTAAACTGTTGACTCATATTTAGCTTGTGGTCCACTATGACCCCCAGATTTCTTTCTGCAGTCATTTCCCATTTTGTATGTGTGTAACTAAGTGTTCCTTCCTAAGTAGACTACTTTGTATTTTTCCTTATTAAATTTCATCCTATTTACTTCAGACCATTTCTCCAGTTTGTCCAGATCATTTTGAATTTTAATCTTTTCCTTCAAAGCACTTGCAACCTCTCCCAGCTTGGTATCGTCCTCAAACTTTATAAGTGTACACTCTATGCTACTATCTAAATCATTGATGATGATATTGAACAGAACCAGATCGAGAATTGATCTCTGAGGGACCCCACTCATTATGTCATTCCAGCATGACTGTGAACCACTGAAAACTACTCTCTGGGAATGGTTTTCCAACCAGTTATGCTCCCACCTTATAGTAGCTCCATCTAGGTTGCTTTTCCCTAGTTTGTTTATGAGAAGGTCATGCGAGACAGCATCAACAGCTTTACTAAAGTCAAGATATACCATGTCTACTTCTTCCCCACTATCCACAAGGCTTATTACCCGGTCAAAGAAAGCTATCAGGTTGGTTTGACATTAATTGTTCTTGACAAATCCATGCTGACTGTTACTTATCTTATTTTCATCCATATGTTTGCAAATTGATTGCTTTATTATTTGCCCCATTATCTTTCCAGGTACAGAAATTAAGCCAACTGGTCTGTAATCCCCCAGATCGTCCTTATTTCCCTTTTTATAGATGGGCACTATATTTGCCCTTTTCCAGTCTTCTGGAATCTCTCCCATCTTCCATGACTTTTCAAAGATAATTGCTAATGGTTCAGATATCTCCTCAGTCAGCTCCTTGAGTATTCTAGGATGCACTTCATCAGGTCTTGGTGTCTTGAAGTCATCTAATTTGTATAAGTCATTTATACAATGTTCTTTTCCTATTTTAGCCTTTTCTGGTCCTACCTCATATTCACTAGATGTCCAATCACTACCAACCTTGTTGAAAACTGAAACAAAGAAGTCATTAAGCACCTCTGCCATTTACACATTTTCCTTTATTATTTTTTTCCCTTCATTGAGTAACAGGCCTACCCTGTTGTGGGCCTTCCTCTTGCTTCGAATGTATTTGTAGAATGTGTTCTTGTTACCCTTTATTTCTCTAGCTAGTTTGAGCTCATTTTGTGCCTTGACCTTTCTAATTTTGTCCCTACATACTTGTGTTATTTGTTTATATTCATCCTTTGTAATTTGACTAAGGATAGGTCTATACTTACCTCCGGGTCCGGCGGTAAGCAATTGATCTTCTGGGATTAATCCCGGAAGTGCTCGCCGTCGACGCCGGTACTCCTGCTCCGCGAGAGGAGTACGCGGAATCAACGGGGGAGCCTGCCTGTCATGTCTGGACCCGCAGTAATTTCGAACAAAGGTACTTCGACTTCAGCTACATTATTCACTTAGCTGAAGTTGCGTATCTTAGTTCGAAGTGGGGGGTTAGTGTGGACCAGGCCTTAGTTTCCACTTTTCGTGGGACTCTTTTTTGATTTTTAGATCATTGAAGGTGTCGTGATTAAGCGAGGGTGGTCCCTTCCCATACGTCCGATCTTTCCTACACAGTGGGATAGTTTGCTCTTGTGCCCTTAATAATGTCTCTTTGAAAAACTGCCAATTGTCTTCAGTTGTTTTTCCCCTTAGACTTGCTCCCCATGCAATCTTACCTACCAACTCCCTGAGTTTGCTAAAGTCTGACTTTAGTGTAGACCAGCCCTTACTCATGAGTGCGCTTGTTCTGAGCTGAAGCTGTGATGAACTTGTTACCACAGTTCCCCACTGCCCTGGGTGGCATTGAAGGGCCGGAGCCCTTTCTGGAGTTATGGATGATGTCTGGTAAGCTTATTAGCATGTGTGTAGGTTCTTGTATTGTTTTAAATATGTTTTATCTGTAATGCTTTTACCTTAAAAATTTACTTGCTTAGAAAGAGCTGTGTGGTAACGTAACAGTGGCAATTATATTGTTTTTCATCTCTGAGTGCAAAAGGAAAGCAGGCTGACTTTGCTGGGGAGGGTGCTGCACAGTCTGAAAATGCCCCATGCAGGAAGAAGAGACACTCTGGTTTCCACCCAAGTGGGGTGATGGCTGTGGGGCTGGGAGCCTGGTTTTAGAACAGGAGGGGGAGAAAGAAGATCCAGTTTCTTTTCCTGTCTCTGCCACAGATTTTTTCTATGACCTTGAATAAGGTCAACTCACCTCTTTATACTTCAGCTTTACCATATGTGAAATGGAGATAATTGTTATTCTAAAGATGATGGAAGTCTTGTTTATTTTTATTAGAGTAATTAGAAAAAGAATTCATTATTTAAGGAAAGAGACAGCATAATCTCTTGGAACATCCCATTCACTAAGTTATCTACATTGGGAGTGTGAGAGTGTTCTGTTTAGACACCTTGTATAAAATGTGTGGTAGAGTTCTTAAAAATTATTGCAACATTCACTTTTTCTAACTATCTTACTGAGGAATCTGCATGACCAAAAAGTAGTAGTATTTGTGAATAGAATCATCTGCAGCATTATGTATGAGATGTAGAGAAATGACAAAGTGTGTACCATTGATAGCCACCTCACATTTATGAAAGTCACACTCATACTCAGGTACAAGTGTAGTGATGCAATATATTTAATACAAAAATATCTTGATCTGATTGAAACATACACTTTATCTCAGATTTAGTGAAGCATTCAGGATATATTTCTTTGTTGTTGTTGTTGTTGTTGTTGTTGTCTGGCTTATCAACTATGTTATGTATAGCAAAACAATTACGAAAATACAAAATGAAGAAAAAAATCAGATTGAAAACCGTGAGAAGAAATGTAAAACTATCACAAATTCAGGACACAGTGTTTGCATTCAGCAATACCTACTCAGTGTCACTGAGTCAAATTTGGCCCCAAATCTTTCTACATCACTTTAATCCTGTGCCCAACAGAGTTTTAAGTATAATAAAGGTAAAATTTGGGAGAATCTGTAACAATTGAGAAAATGTGTTTACAAGAATCTAAGATGTAAGCTGGTGTTACCACAACATCAGGAATTACATCTCTCCTGACTGTTGTTTAAAAGACATTTTTAAAAGACTGGAGTTTTTACTTTGTTAAGGAAACCATGGCTTCCCAGGTTGAAGCTGTCTTCCAGTGCACCATAATTCACTCTGCCTGTAGCTTTGGGCATTATATCCCTCTGTCACTTATATTTTCAACCCAGGGGGTAATACTTCTCCTCTCTAAACATGTACCATAGTCAATATATATTATATATTGCATGGTTAGTATGTCATTGATTGTCAAATTTATTGAGTTAACAAGTAAGAAATATATCAAGTAAAAACGTAGTAGTTGCTTCAAGGTTCTGTGCAGCAGATGTTTAATGGCTTCATACACAGAGAGAGGATTTGTTTGGAGACTGCCCTGGAATTAATGTAGTATGATATTCTTGCTCTAGAGTTTGACAGTATATCACATTATTCTTATTTAAGGTATACCAGGAGCCTTTCGAATTTTAAAGAATTGTATGGAAGGTACTAGAGAGTAAACCTATAATTCTCAAAATACTTGTAAATAAAACACTTCTGTTTGTATGTGCTCCAGAAAGAAAGGCATTTCTGCATGTCAGAAATGTATCCAACCTGAGCTAATTAATACAAATTCCTTTTTTATTAGAATTTTATTTTTATTTGCTACATTTTCACCACTGATTGATAATTATAATGAAATTAAATGACTGGGAGAACCTATAAATTAAACACCTAACCCTCTAATCATATGTATGTAAACAGATCAATATAAAGAAAAATATTAATATAGCTATGAATACATTTAAAAATATAAAGATAGGCCTGAATTTTCAAAAGTGACTTGTGATTGTGGCTACTTAATCCACCTAAAGAGGCCTGATTTTCAAAGAGCAGGTTCTCAGCACATTCAAAAATTCCAGCCCCTACTAGGTGTTTGAAATTGGATACTCAAAAAGCAGAAACAACCAAATCATTTTTGAAAATTTAAGCTGAGTTCATATAGATAAATATGCTTAATGGATAAGCTATATACACTATACTATGTGTGTGTATATATAAATCTTATAGGTTTTACATATGGGGACCTTCCCTCACTTTTCATGAGGTGCTAGGGAGACGGGTGATGACGGAGGAAGGCCTGGTCCCCATCTGGGCTTCTCCCAATTAAATTAATTCAACCCTGGTCCCAAAACAGTTCCTTCAGGCTGCAATCACAATAAAATTAAATTAATTTCCCCCTCTTCCACTGACAAGTCCCAATGCAATTAATGTAGTTGCCACCCATTCCCTCCCATTAATTAAGTCCCATTTTACCTGACTGCATGGCTCCACTGCTTCTGCTCCCCCACTCAATCCCCCCAAGCAGTTGAAGTCCTGGATTCCATCCCTGCCACTGTTCTGGACCGTGCTCGCCCTCTGACTACCCGTCTCCCCATATTCTCCTCCTGCCCTCCAAGAAACAAAGAGGGAGTACAGCAGTAGACAGTTTTCCAGGAAAGGAGAGGAAAGGCAGAGGGCAGAGTCTGGGCCAGGAGACACTTCAGAGGGAAATGGGAGAGGAAGGAAGAATTGGAGTCTCCCAGCCTGGGAAGAACCCAGCTGTTCAGGGCCTGCTCATTTCTTCCTCCTCTGCATCTCTATGAAAAATGCAGTAGGTGGCCTGCTCCCTCCTGATCCAGAAAGCTTCTCAAGCTGTGATGCTCCCTTCCTAAGAGCCTGTGCCTGCTCCTTGGAGAGGGAGAGCAAAGCAGGGGAAGACAGGGCTCCAGAACTGCTGAAGAAGGATCTCCTTTCATTTCCCCCACCTTGCCAGCTGCTGCTGCTCCCTGACTCCATGGGAGAGTCCAGAGTACAGGAAGAAAGAATAAGCTATAATGGGGAACAGTCAGGGATGCAGCCAGAGTTTTACTAAGGAGGCAGCCCAGGTTACCTGCCAAATAGCAGAGGCTGCAGCATGCACTTCATTCCCAATTTCCTCACTGGTATGATCCTGCTTTACACATGTGCTGCATTCCAAGAGGTACACACATACATATGGTATTCCTCTTCTCCCCCTTCACACTGTCATTCATGTCCATGCAGAGCTGCCATCTCTTCTTCTTCTTTAGTGGGCCCAGGAGCAGAAGGGGTGGAGGACGCAGCATATGGAAATGGTAATCTGGCATAATGGGAAACTGGGAACTGGGTTAGGGACCTCTCCCCCTTCCCCTCCCACCAGAGAGACCATCAGCAGCCAGGACATTTCCTCCCCTCCCAATAGAGAGGCTGGGATCATCAATTTGTAGTAGTGTTGGTCTATGGCCAAGGGGTGAGGGGGAGGGACTGGGTCCCTTGGGAACAATACACTTGAGAGGTCTGCTGTCCCCTATATTTAGGTTGCCTAATATTTTACACTATTTTAAAGAGATACGGCCCTTCATAATTTGCAGCAATTTGGTAGGGTGATAGTCCTGAAGTATGGATTGCATAGACAACCTTAACACACACCCACACACACCACACACACAACTATTGGCCTGATTTGCAAAGGTGTTGAGCTCCCCACAACCCATTTGATATTAATGGGAGCACAGATGCTTAGCATCTTTGAAAAATAAATTATATATCTGTAAACTATATGCACATTAGACACTGGTTTGTGATTCAATAAACAAAGTGGGAATTGAGAGGTAAATTCAATAAATGGCACTATCATGCAAACTACCTTCCAACATTTCATAATATTTTGGATAGCTTTTGCTTCTGTTAGCCAAAAAAGTCTTATTTTCATCAAATGTCAACTATATTAGCACAAAGATTAATTAAATGATAAAATGCAGTGACCCTTTTGACTCTGAGACAAGATGTGATTTTTTTTAAAAATACAAAACACATGATTTGAACTCAGGAACCTTTGAAATAGCAGAGATGTTATCTAGTAGAGTACATATTGTTTGGTGAATATCCATGGGAAATTGCAGACATTGCCTGATTCTGTACCCTTTACTGAAGCAAAACTACCACTGACATCTAAACATATTGAGAATGATGAAAGAAGGAATAAAAGTATTGACCATAAAGGCTAGAAAGTTCAATTAAAGTTCACTCCATGAGCTAAATATACATTATAAGAAGTCTAACTAAAAATAGGTTTGATTTATTGTTTTTTGCTTCTTCAATAAAAAGGAGACAAAGAAAAAAACCTCTTGATATGTTCACTATAAATGTTTGTACAAAAGATATTTATTCAAATGATTCACAGCAGTGAATTAATCTGTAGAACAACAAAAAAATAAGATTCTCTATCAAATTCAGTTCTATATAGATAAGAAAAGTAGTGTATTTCCTCAAATTTGTGATTACTATGACTATCGCCACTCAGTTTATGATGTTCCAGTAATCACAATTCTCCATAAACATATCTGCTTCTAATTTTGTGATGTTACATTTTCTACCAATATTCATAGGCAAAGCATTTAGCAGTTTAGTTACCATTTTCTTCTTTCATCCCTCTTCTTTACAGACTTTTCCCTAAGTATTTGCTAGTCTGACAAATCTCCTTTGTATATCTTCCCCTTCTCATTCCAAACTTGAAGAAGGCCCAATAAAGTCAGAGGGCCAGATTTATCTCTGGCCTTTTTTCAGGTGTGTAGAAAAGGGACAAGGATCCTTTCTCCCACCCCATGTGCACAAGGTCCAGGAATAAATCAATCCATGTGCTTAAGTGAACACAGGCCAAGATTTTCAGAGATACTTAAGTGCCTAATTCCTGTTGAAATCAAAGGGAGTTGGGTGCCCAAATACCATTGAGGATCTGGGCCACATAGATTGCTCTCTCCTACTGGTCCTGGGGGCACACATCTCTGCAAAATGAGTGGGAAGAACAGAAGAGGTGTCAGGCTCCAGGCCGTAAGCCATTTGCACCAACTCACAGTGTGGGCCATGCACATTGGGGGTGGGGGTGGGCAGGAGTCTCCCTTCCCAAAGACATCTCCTGTCCCAGGGGTGCCTGTCTGTACTTGTTACAGACTTGTATAGAGGCGCCTGGCTTTCAGTGCAGTGCCACTTACAACATTTCTGTCACTCTCTCATGTTACCTGGAATTTCTGCTCTCCTCTTGAGCATCTCTCTTTCCTGCCTGCACACCTACGTCACCATCATATGTTAAGGGAAACTGAGGTGGATACTGGTTTTGTCCTTTTGTGTTCTGTCTAGTGCATTGTTTCAGAAATTCCAAGAGATATTTTAGGCCTTTTGAGACAATCTATTCTAACATGACATATATAACTAGAATAATTTTGCATACTCCCTGAACTAGCTCATTCATCCTCTTCTCAGCTACCATGGTGATGAGCACATTTATAAAATACATAGATTTTGCTAGATAATAGCCACAACACTTAAACTAGGAAAACAAATCTCAACCCTGTTATTAACTTTATCATTCAGCAGAACAGACTGTCCATAAAACACCACATAATTTCCTATTTTATTACTCCCTTTGATCCTCTGCTACATTGTAACATCTCTCCTCTTTCTAAGCCTATTATGACCCTCCTTAGATCATGGTTTGACAAGCTTAGCTGACAGTTTCTGCAGAATTTAAGATTTCATTTTATATGTGTTTGTGCACGCATACACACATATATATGTGCATATGTGTGTGTATGCAAACACACGCACACACACACTCTCACTCCTTACACACACACACACAAAGTTTATGTTGCTAATGTGATATCAGTGCAGCACTATTTCCTTAAATATTAAGGCAAACACATCAGATGCTGACACCTTCCTCAGCTGCTTTGTATGACTTTGGCAGCTCCAGGTATCCACAATACTGACTTAACTAATCAGTGGAAAAGTCTCCTAGTGTGAGAAATATGAGGGTAGCACAGAGCCACTTTGGCACTTCTTACACAACCCCTCACCCCACCCCAACTCCTAACATAAGGAGTATTTAACAGAGTGACTGTCCCTTTAAGGGTATGCAGGGACTAAAGGTCAGTCAACATCTGTTCCATGGTGTGTCCCTTTAAGGTTCCAGGAATTCTGGATGGAAGCCTAGGGAAGAGAAGAAGCAGGTGTTGGGAGAGAGGAAGTGGTCTCAGGGGATAGTCAGTTTTTGGGGAAACCTGGGTTACTATCTTTTTAAAAAGCAACAGAGGGTCCTGTGGCACCTTTGAGACTAACAGAAGTACTGGGAGCATAAGCTTTCGTGGGTAAGAACCTCACTTCTTCAGATGCAAGAAGTGAGGAAGGCATTCTGGGGAGGCATTCATCTACAGAGAATGCCTGTGGATTCACTATGCCATGGCTACCAGGACAGCCTCTCTGGGCTACAGCAGCCAAGCATAAGTTAGAGCAGTCCTGAGGTTATTCTAACTAACACCAGCGATCAGTCAATTCCCAGTGGACCCAGGATTAGTTGCCCCTCTAAGTGGAAACAGATGCTAGGGCCTTCCTGATCATTTCCCTAATGACAGAAAAATCAGTGAAGTGGAACATCTTGTTTTATTACATCAGCCCTGAAACACAGGTGGTCACAAACACCACGTAGATAAAAATTCTGTTACATTAATCTCAGACAAAACATGTCAGGATCCCAGGGAGAACCTCTGCATCAAAAATTTACCCTAGTCAGAAAGATTTAGGCAAAAAGCAAACTCTCCTGATGAGAGCAAAAGCTCACTCAAAGAACTAAAAACCAATGTCATCACCACATTTTTTTAAAGTCTGAGCTGTTCTCAAGAGCTACAAAAAAAGAACATATAAGTGTACGTGTGACCATCTAGTGACTTCTGCCATGGCACATCTTTATCCTAATCCTCTCTATTGAGTTCTGCTTAACACAGTTCAGATAGAGCCCATGTTGGGACCAAAAGTTCTGAGAGATGAGAATTACTGAAGAAAGGTATAATTGTGTGGTCAATCTTGAACACATCTGTTGCTCTGTCTTTGTACCACCACCTCTCTTACATTCTTACATCTGTATTTCACTCTCTCTTTCACAACTGCTATATGTCTGGAACTTCTGGGAGGTTTTAATCAGTCCCCTTTCCACCTTCCCCAAACCTGTGAAAGTACTCAAAGGATAAGATAAATTTTCCACTGACACTGGATGATATGTCAAAGAATGACTTAGGACATGAGTTCTCAACCGGGGAGTATGCCCACCCTCACTCTTTCTTTATGGCAGTTTGGGGAAGGGAGTCTCAACCCAGGCACTGACTTCAACATTTGCTGGGGGGTGCTCGATCCCTGCTTCACCCCAGGCCTCGCCCCCACTCCACCCCTTCCCTCAAGGCCTCACCCTACCATGCCTCTTCCTGCCCCCACTCTGCCTCTTCCTGCCCATGCTGCACACCTTTCTGCCCTGTTCTACCCCCTCCCCTGAAAACCCCACCTTCATTACCCCCTCCCCCCAGTGCCTCCTGCCTGCCGCTGAACAGCTGATTATGGCAGGTGAGAGGCGCTGAGAGGGAGGGGAAGAAGCAGATTGGCGGGGCCTGCCAGCAGGTGGGAGGCCCTGGGGGTGAGGAGGAGCTGATCAGTGGGACCGCCAATTGGTGCTGATCACCCACTATTTTTTTTCCACGTAGGTGCTCCAGACCCAGAGCACCCACGGAGTCAGTGCCTATGGGTCCCCAAACACTTTTTTGTTGTTATATGAGCTCACAACTGAAAAGGACTAAGGGCATCAAGTAGTCCCACCTATTATCTTATGTATACAACAGTTTCTTATCTGAAGATAAATATTTATATTTTAAAGTAAATAATATACTTAGAATGTTTGTTTGTTTTCTAATTTCCCTCCTCCCCTCAAACAGTTCTCTTTTGGTTTCATAATGAAGGAGAAGATAAACAATTGTATTTGATTTGTTTTCCAGAAAGCAAGGGTTTGGGTTTTTTTTTCCTTCTTCCCCTTCAAGGGCATTTGTTAAGTAGAATATGGCCACCTCCTTGCATGCCAGCTTGGTGAGATTATTAATACATGAAAATAAATTAAGTGGGTTCTGTTGCATAAATTAATGGATAGGGAAATAATTCAGTCCCACAAACAAAAATAAAGAAGATCATTTTAATTTAAAAATATTTTATCTCCAGTTATGTTTTACATTTTATCCTGGTCAATGCTCAGACCCTTCAGTACTCTCTTGCTATTTTGTTTTACATCTATATTATATTTTGTGTCCTTTCAGTTCTCCCTGGTTTTAGTTTAATTTTCCCTGAGTCTGGTTACCTTTTGTTTATTTTCATGTGTTCTTGCTTTCTTTTGAACAAATTGTTTTCTAAATTAATTCTCTTTTGTTTTTCTAGTTGTTCTGTCATTTTTATTTATCTTTACTTTTACAAACAGAAGGTGGGTGAGGTAATATTTTTTTACTGGACCAACTTCTGTTGGTGAAAGAGCTGTGTTGAACTACATCTGAAGAAGAGTTCTGTGTATCTCAAGAGCTTGTCTCTTTCCCCAACAGATGTTGGTCCAATAAAATATATTACTTCATCCACCTCGTCTTTCTAATATCCTGGGACCAACACAGCTACAACAACACTGCAAACAATATATTTTTCCCTTTTTCAATGCCCTGCACACGTCTGCAACTGCATTATTATAGAACAGTGGTTCTCAAACTTTTTTACTGGTGACCCCTTTCACGTAGCAAGCCTCTGAATGTGACCCCCCCTTATAAATTAAAAACACTTTTTTATATATTTAACGCTATAAAAAATTCTGGAGGCAGAGCGGGTTTGGGGTGGAGGTTGACAGCTCGCGACCCCCTATGTAATAACCTCGTGACCTCTTGAGGGGTTCTAACCCCTAGTTTGAGAACCCCTGTTATAGATGAAGCGGATAGCGCAATCTGTACTTAAGATAGTCCAATGCTTTCCATTATAAAATCTTCTTTTCAGTTGCTTACAATTTTGCCAAACTTTACTTGTTTGGGCTGACATTTTGATTATGGATATTTGCCTAATACTTAATGTATTTATTTATTTTTGTAAGTTTCATCAAATATGGTTCAGCTGTTTGTAACAATGAGGTTAGGAAAATATGTTGTTTAGCCCACTTTAAAAAAATCTTAGAACACTTTCAGGCACTTGAAATTTGTCAGGGGATAGCCACTTTATATCAGGGATTTATCTTTTGCTGTTACCATGAAAATCTGCCCAATTATAAGATTTTGAAACATCTAAATCCATATAGGCTCAACAGAGACCCATTAGATTTTGACAGGTAATTATCCAAAGATTCAGTACTGAGTATGCTCCAGCCCTGCACAGCCCCTACCTGTGACTGGAAGGAGCATGTGCCATCCCCACAGACGACCTGAACATGCTTCATCCCTGGGCTCCTGGAGCTAAGCAGGACTTTCCCTGCAATTGCTCTTCCTGGCCGCTGTGGGCCACTGTGGCACCATGCACTGAAGCTGAAAGCAGGGGAAATGGCTCCATTGTGGTGTTAGTGCTCCCCCATCAACATGGAGGATGAACAGCCTGACTCAAATGCAAAGGAAATTGGAATGAGAGCTGAAACTGGGGGTGGCAGAAGTTGTACACTGGAACAGAGAGCCTGGGGGAGGTGGCAGTGGGGCATACTAGAGGTAAGACTGGGACTGGCTTGGCAAGGAGACTGGACAAGGAACCACAGGTGGGGAAACTGGGATGAGGAATCTAGGCATTGACTGGGACCCAGATTTGGGAATTACGTTCAGGCTTAAGGAGCTCAGAGGAGGAGACATGGACTGGTTGGGTAAGGAGCCTAAGGTGTGGAGACTGGGTCTGGGAAAATAAACAGGGGGATAGACATTCAACTGCCTGAGAGCATCATGAGAGCATCCTTTCCTTTCCTGCAGTCCTCTGCCTCATTCACAATCCACCTTCCAACTTCTGCAACAAATGAGGCAGAAGTAGGGCTGTGAAGTGACTAAAAAAATTAATCATGATTAATCACGCTGTTAATAATAGAATACTATTTATATAAATATTTTTGGATGTTTTCCACATTTGCCAATATATTGATTTCAATTATAACACAGAATACAAAGTGTACAATGCTCACTTTATATTTATTTTTATTATAAATATTTGCACTGTAAAAATAAAAGAAATAGTATTTTTCAATTCACTTAATAAAAGTACTGTAGTGCACTCTTTATCATGAAAGTTGAACTTACAAATGTAGAATTATGTACAAAAAATAACTGCAGTCAAAAATATAACAATGTAAAACTTTAGAGCCTACAAGTCCACTCAGTCCTAGTTCTTGTTCAGCCAATTGCTCAGACAAAGAAGTTTGTTTACATTTACAGGAGATAATGTTGCCCACTTCTTGTTTACAATGTCACAAAGTGAGAACAGGCATTCGAATGACACTGCTTGACAACAATCCAAAGCAGTGCAGATCAACGCATGTTCATTTTCATCATCTAAGTCAGATGCCACTAACAGAAGGTTGATTTTCTTTTTTGGTGGTTTGCGTTCTTTAGTTTCCACATTGGAGTATTGCTCTTCTCAGACTTCTGAAAGCATGCTTCACATCCCATCCCGATCAGAATATGGAAGGCACTTCAGATTCTTAAATCTTGGGTTGAGTGCTGTAGTTATCTTTAGAAATCTCACATTGGTACCTTCTTTGCGTTTTGTCAAATCTGCAGTGAAAAAGTTCTTAAAACGAACAACATGCTGGGTCATCATCTGTGGCTGCTATAACATGAAATATATGGCAGAATGAGGGTAAAACACAGAGCAATAGACATACAGTTCTCCCCCAAAGAGTTCAATCGCACATTTAATTAACTCCCCCCAAGGAGTCCAATCACAAAATTATTTATTTTTTTAACAAGTGTCATCAGCATGGAAGCATGTCCTCTGGAATGGTGGCCAAAGCATGAAGGGGCGTATGACTGTTTAGCATATCTGGAATGTAAACACCTTGCAACGCCGGCTACAAAAGTGCCATGTGAACACCTGTTCTCACTTTTAGGTGACATTGTAAATAAGAAGCAGGCAGTATTATCTCCTGTAAATGTAAACAAACTTGGTTCACTTAGTGATTGGCTGAACAAGAAATAGGACTGAGCGAATTTCTAGGATCTAAAGTTTTACATTGTTTGTTTTTGAGTGCAGTTATGTAACAAAAAATGTACATTTGTAAGTTGCACTTTCACGATAAAGAGATTGCACTACAGTACTTGTATGAGGTGACTTGAAAAATACTGTTTCTTTTGTTTATATTTACAGTGCAAATATCTGTAATAAAATAAAATGAAGTGAGCACTGTACACTTTGCATTCTGTATTGTAATTGAAATCAATATATATGAAAATACAGAAAAACATCAAAAATATTTTATAAATGTGCAATTAAAACTGTGATTAATTTTTTTGAGTTAATTGCATAAGTTAACTATAATTAATCGACAGCCCTAGGCAGAAGTGCTACAGACAACAGCTTCCATTGCTACACAACTCTAATTCAATTTGACAGCATTGCGTGAGGCAGGGGTTCTATGGAAAAAATAGAATGTCATCATGTAATTAAAGATTATCATAATAATGATTGAACACAAGGGGGCTGAATTAAGATGGCACAGGCCACCTTATTTCTGGCATTTCCTAACTTTTGAGTGCTTGACATTGCTATCTTAACATTCTTTTATTGTACTTTTTTTGTAAAATTATGTGTGCTTTCCAAAAATAAAACTTCAATTCAAAACCCAGTTAAGGTTGCAGAGAGACAATAATGTACATATCTATCATATGATTAACAAACCTTAAACAATTAAGGAAATTGATATTTAAAGATACAAAACTTATCCTAACTATCCCAGAAACAAATTATTCCTAGCATGTATGTATGCTTCATCATATCACAACCTTAACAGTGACAAAAAATAAAAACACTATCCTTTCACCGGTGATCTAAAATATAAATATTTCTAAATCTAAACTCTATGTCTAATTTAAGACTGGCTCCTGTGATTGCCCTATAGGCCAGAATCTCTAACATGCTCTTCCAGCGTGCCCCCTTCTTCAGGGCTTCCAAGGGGATCCTCGGAAGGCAGCCATATTAATGTTCCCCATAGTGCCGGTAATGGGGGAGTCCTTCCCTGTCAGGATAGAGCCCCTTCACGTTGTGCCAGCCATTTTATATAGCCAAAGGGGATGGAAAGGGGAAGAGGATCTTGCCCAATCTATTTATGATGGCTTTTTCTACTCATTTTATTGCTTTCAACTGTTTAGGTTTTGTAAAATGAAGTGCTTTTTTCATTTGTACACACACAAATATGTGTATTCCCAGATATGCAGCATTACATTGGAATTAATGTTGAGAGAATATATCATTAATTTACCAATGAAAGTACAAAAATTTGTAATTATCCCAAAATCATGCATTATAAACCCAGGAAATTTAGAGTTAATATTAAATTTAGAAGAAATCCAAGTAAGTGAAGTTATGGAAATGCACAGTTAATGCATTCAAAAAGCCTTAATTTTATCTTATAGCAACACCATCTAATAACCATACAATTATGATAAAGACATTTTAGCGTTTGTGGTCCTGGAGTAGCTTAAACTATTTTTTAAAGATGGGTTAGTTTTGCTTCTTCCCACTCCCCACCTCATGGCACTACCTGAATGGTTGAGAAGCCAGATGGACATACACACCTAGCATGTTAAATTAGATGAAAAATCCTATAAAAGGAAAGCAGAATGACATGTACATATGCTGAAAGGCTGAACAGCATGAAAATGTTAACTTTTGTGAATTGATGACAGACTTTTTTTTTTGCACCAAGATGTTGCATAAATTAAATTATGGGACCACTGATGCAGTTCGGTTACTATGCCTGGATTATACGTGGGGCCCTGAGTATTATACAGAGAACACTCAGATGAGTGCCATCAAGTTACATTACATCACCCTTGAAATAAAGATAATGTAAATGATAGTAAGAGGGCTTGAAAAAAAATCCCTACTTTTTAGAAACTAAAGCCATAGTTTAACAGAAGTGTTTGTGTTTAAGCACAGCCAATATTATTAAGTCCACATAACAGCAAATTTGAAAACTGCAAGAAACAACAAAAAAGAGGGCTGGGGTGGGGGGGCAGGGAAAGTAAGAAAGAAAGGAATGAAAGTCTCTTTATCCAGGCTTCCATTTAGGATTCATTTCAACCCTGAAAAGGACATGCAATACAATCATGTAACATTAACTTATATAAATAACCTGGGCATTTTTCTGTGACACAATATTCCACAAACACAAATTGTACATTCAATCATCTTGTCAGCCAAAGTAAAGAAAAACATATTTATTAGAACCTAGAGACTTGAAGATAGAAATAGATACCCTCTCTAAAAGATTATGCCTGCTACTAGAATATTTTTTAAGTGTATAAGCATAAATCCAAGTTTAAAAAAAAAGTTATCTCAAACTGAGGCTTCAGTGATTGCCTTTTCCAACAATTTTTCTAAAACGTCATGTTCCAATGCCTCATCATCTATTCCAGTATATTTTCTCAGAAACTGTTCAATAGATCCAGTGTCAGAAAGTACAGAAAATGTATCTAGATTAAGGAAATGAAAACTGGTTAGCTACAATAGTGCTACATTCATAGAACTGGTCAAACTAATAAGAACTGACCTGAACCTTTGGTGAAACCAAACCACTTTTAAAATAATAATAAAAAAGTATATTTTTAATGTTTTCATTTACTTTTGAACTTCCTAAAGTAAACGTGCCAAATGTCACACAAGATGCAATTCTAGCAGAATTTTGGCCCTAACTAGAAGCAACAAATACTAGAGAAATACAATGAAGTCTCATGAGAAAGTCTGTTCTTGTGAGAATCCCAGCCCAATTTTGAAGGCCCAAGAGGTTCAGCTACTTTGACTGAGGATGAGATAAGTATATGAACCAAAATAACCCACCAAACCTTTGGAGATTTGGCCATCAGTTTCATAGCTCTTCCTTGTCAAATGTTTTGAAGGTTGTCAGATTCATGTTTCCAGATTTGTAGATCCCAAGGCAAGAAGGGACTGCTGTGCTCAGCCTCTACTCCTGAGGGATGTGATTTTGTCCTGAAAATTAATACAATCCGAGAAGAGAGAAGGTTTTAGTTTCTTTCTAGTAGCCTGCATGCTATTGATATTTTATTTAATATTTGTGAAGTTCATTAGCACTTTATGAATAAAAACAATAGGTGGATATGGCACTGTAGAAGCAAATGACAGATGCTTACTATCTAAAGAAACAGAATACAAGGTATGAAATTAAATAAAGATGTCATAAAAGGGTACGAATGAAGAAGTTACTACAACATTGAAAGATCAAGCAACATATGTATTGTTACATACATATCTCATCAATTGCTTTTTTGATTGCTTTTGTTGTAATATTAAAATTTGAGCACAGTCAGCTGGAGGTCAGCAACAGAAGGTAAGTGAAAAGAGGGATTTAATGAAGAAGTAACGTTGCAAGGCATAAAGGGTCCAGAGGGGTATTACAGACACAGAAGACAACATGAGAAAAAGGAAAGACGTTATTACCGAATTGGAATGGTGAAATTTCCAAAGTTACTAAGTGTTGGCCTATCTCTGCTCCCATTGAAGTTAAAGGGAGTTTGATCACTAACTTCACTGAAAGCAGTTAGGTGAATACTGACAACTTTTGAAAATGTCACCCTCAATAATTAAGATTGAAGCTAGCTCCTCATTACAAATTCCAGTTTTAACCCTATCATCACCCTCACCAAAAAGTTTCACATGCTGCAACTCTTCTTAGGGTGGAGTTTTCTCTCTCGAATTTGGTAAATATCACAAAGACTTTACGTTGCGAGTTTTGAAAAATGTACCTGAGAAAGATTATAAAACATGAGCCAGCTAAATGTTTCAGGAGTAGCCCTGAGAGGAAACTGAAGGACTATCTTGTGTTTAAAGGAGACTGTAAGTTAAAGACTGTTTGCTTTTTCTCCACATAGCTGTCATCTTTCTAAAGAGACCAGTTTTTAATACGATGCCCCAGTCTCCCAAGAACTCTTTTTCTGAAATATCCCAGTTATCCATTTCATCATTCACAACTTAATTTTTTAAATACTTATTGTGATAGACCCAGGCCAGTTGAGTACAACAAAGTAGCAGAAGGCAGATATACTGGCCATTGGATTAGCAGTTTTCTGTTCCCTGACTGATCAGAGCAGGGGCTGCTCCAGGCTAATGAGAACACCTGACTCCAATTAACCTGCAAAGAGTCAGGTGAGGCCATTAAGATAATGTGAACACCCGACTCTAGTTAAGGCCCTTTTGATACTACAAAAGGGCTCACTCCAGTCAGGCTGGAGAGAGCCAGGGAGCCAGAGGAGAGGAAGTGTGGCTGAAGGGCTGGTTAATGAAGACACCCTCAAACCATTGGTAAGGGAGCCCTAAGGTAAGGGTGAAGAAGGGAGAAGCAGGAGAGCTGTGGGGAAGTGGCCCAGGGAAATGTAGCAACTCTGGCAGTGAAAGGTTGGCTGTCAACAGCTGCTACCATTAAGGTCCCTGGGCCGGAACCCGGAGTAGAGGGTGGGCCCGGGTCCCCCCCCCAACCTGCCACTACAGAAACACCTCCTGGGAAGGGAAGACAGGCCCCTGTCAGGACAGGAGACTAAACTGTTCTGAAATAAACCCTAGAGACAACAGAGACTGTGGAAGTTCTTTCACCAACTTCCTTGCTGGCTTATGATGAAAAGGGCTCAGTAGACTGTAACCCTGGCCCTAGAGAGAGAAGGGCTACATGGAGGGTCGCAGCGAGCCACTGAGGCTAGCATAAACTGCCTAGAAGTGTGGGACCCATGGGAACAAGGTCAGAGCTCTGCCACATTATATAAAGTTTGTTCAGAACTTATTGCTATATCAGGTAAAACCTACACTTATCAAGGACAAACAGTCCAGTGCAGCAAGTATTCTGTGTGACTGAAAGCATTTGGAGTGATGAGAGTAGATGGTACCAAAACTCTTTATTTGCTCAAGGTGAAACTTAATGACACTTATTCAGTATTTCATGAAAAAAATCATTTACAACTCTTAGTTATGGGGGGGGGAGGAAACATCTCCCACTCCAATATATCTGAATGTCACTATTGAATCAGAAGTTAGCAGCAGTGATACCAGCACCTTTTTTTTTCTGTTGTTGAAGAATACTTTTCTATGAAATTTCAACAATCCTAAATCACAAAATGTTCCCAGGTTCTGACTGAAAATTAGAATAATCTTACATCTATTATGATTTAGTTGGGGCTGTCATAGGTAATTTTAACCACCATTCCATGAATTTGCTGTCATGGCCAAGATCCAGGGTCGTTTAAAAAGAGGCAGCAGGATTTCTCCTTTTAGTTTCCTCCAGTCTGTCTTTCTGCCTCCTAACTTGCTTCTTCCCCTGCTGGATAAGAAGCAGGGGGGAGCAGCAGAGTAAACACCACAAGGAATCAGGTAACAGCAGCCAGCTGGACATAAGGTGGAGCGAGCAATATTGCGCACAGGCACTCCCCACAAATATACCCTCACTTGATTCTCTAGTTCCCCATCACCCATCCAAACCATCAGCTTTCCCATGTCCCAGGCTACCTATCTCCTGACTTACACCTAAGAGAGACTATGCTCCTGGTTTAAGAGAAGATAGAGTACCTTGATGCTTGCAAAATCATTAAAATACAGAAAATATTAGAAAATAATAAAATGTTAAAGTCTAATGTCAAGAAAGACATAATGATGAATGGTTTCTAACAAATTAGTGTAAGAATAAAAATGAAAATAAATATTCCAAGGTACTATACATCACCACTTATTTCTATGGTGACCTGTGATTTTTTTCAGCACCAATAAGTTTTTGGGAATATTGGGTTTTAAGGTATTAAATATTACAATAAATTACCTGATAAACAATGTACTCATTGCACTCACTACTCATTTTAATATTTATCAAAAATCCTTTGTTTTAGAATTTTTGCTCGATTTATTTTACATTGCTGCAGAGTAATTTGTTAAAAATTCAGTATTGACAGTTTCTCACTGAATGTACACAGTTGTCAAGCGGAAGCTGGAGGGTTTGGTAATAGTAATGGGTGGGTGGGAGATGAATTTTTTGCCAGATGGGAGGAGAGCTTCTGGCACCTAGGAAAGAGGCAGATTTTAAGGCCTTTGCCAGCTAGGAAGAGAGAAGATGCAAGGAATTTTGAGATCTCGGTGGGTCATATGGCTTCTTCTCTTATATTGTTTATTGTGTTATTTATTGTTATATTTAATGCATTAAAACCTTAAGTTTTCCCACAAACTTCTTGGTACTGCAAAAATCAAAGATCTTTATCTTGCCTTTGGGGAGGGAAGGCCATATGATAACGTGTTTCTCCCCCATTACAGTCACCTTGCTGCTCTGACACCACCAACCCTGTTTGCTCTATCCTGACCCAATAATCACATTCTGTTTTATGGAATGGAAATGTACTGTACTGAAGCCCAGGCAGAGCTAATGGAGCAGTCTCAGGAGAACTTTCCAGCCCAGTCAGTTGGAGTTCCTGTGATCAATGTTCCACTACCGCGCTTTCCCTGCACAGATGTGCAATCAGTCTCTTACACTGTTCCTGAAAACTTATACAGGAGCCAAATTCTGTGTGTGTGTATTTGGGGGGAGGGAGTGGATGTTGGAATATGTGGCCACTTTCCTAATGTCGAATTGCAGAAAACAAGGGCTCCTGACATATAGCATAGGGGAAATGTAATTTTTGTATTCTGCTGTACTAAATATAAAATATAGCCATACTTATGGACTCAGTATCATGAACTGAACAAATCAAGTTCAGTTAAATATTACCAAATTACTGTCTTATGAACTCACACAAACACTGAGATTATGCTGCATGAAAGAGACCTCTGTGACATGTGTTGGGACCACGTGGAGGTTACTCCACAAGGCTAGTATCCACGTAGGAAGAAGGGCCATTCCCACAGATTGTTAAAGTGATCCAACAGCTTGAGGTGGCATTACCTTTCCTGTGGAGGCCTTCTACATTTCAGAGGATCCTGGGGCAAACCAACTGCTCGTTCCATGACTGGAACATACATCCCACACGATTTGGATAAAACCCCACCAGGAGATCCTCATAGTTCCTTTTACCTTCCCAGGGTCCTTCTTACAATTAATTCTGTGGGAAGAGATGCTCTGAGGGAATGGTAAGAATAGGTAGTTCATGTGAGGACAGCTGGGCTACTGGCTGGGGTTGGCACAGGCAGAAGCATACTGTCAGAACAAACAGCTGGACGTACCCTTAACAAGACAGTGATGTTGAGCAGACTGCAGTGAATGCTTTCATTAGAAGAGTATACACATGCATTGGGGTCAGCAAGTTAGACCATTGCTTGTGGATTGGCTGGACCCTTAGGACTCACAGATAATTACCTCAGAACACTTGGGCTCAACAATGACTCATCACAATGCATTCTAGCCAGACTCTATATAGTCCTTCCATTTGTTGAAGCATTTTCAACAGGGACCAGTCCACGCTACATCACTTCCACAAATTATGTTCCTTCATTGTCAGAAATGAAGACAAGATGGAGCAAGCAGGCTTGAAATAAAGTCCCATAGAAACAACAATTGACAAACAAGAAATATCCCTTCTCTAATACTACAGACAGCAAAAGTAGCAACAGACTTCAGGAAGAAGGTGGGGAGGGGGTTCTCTGAAAACAGTGGTAGTATGTAACAGATACACTTTCTGGTATCCTACAAAACGGTTTCTCCTTATTCAAAATGTGACAGAAAATCATGTTCCTTGTAACAGTGTTTTTTTCCCCTTTGTTTTATTATTCATTGTTTATTACAAAAAAATTATGATCTTACAAGTTCAAATTTACAGAGCTCACCTAATAAGAGGCTCTGCTCAGTACATTTGTTGTGCATATAGATGTTCATGTGAAATTTGCTTTCTGTGATAATATAAGAAAAGACATTTTGTATTCAGATGTGATGTTAACATCTCTGCAGTTAGAATAAAGTTATATTGTTCCTATTTTTTTTCTAGCGTCCTGTTTGATATTTTTGTTTTGTTTTCATAATTTCCTTTGGGTTGATATGTTCTATCATTTATCCCCAGACTATGCTGGCGGCAGGAAAAATATAAAAGGAGCAAGCTTTAAGGGAAAAGTGTTATGGAGCTGTATCTTTTGAGCTCTATTTCTATACTAGTTTAAGATTCCTGGTAAAGCTTTAATTCTCTCCTCTAGGCAATCCTGTGAGCTGAATTATGTACTCTATTCATAGCAATAGATTTCCCTCTGATGGAAAAATAGGAATAAACAAATATCTTTATTGGTCCCTAGCACAATTCAAAAATACTAAACCACTAAATATCTATGGGACATTAAAACAAATATTTTATTTTAATGCTGTGCAAGGGGACAGGAAAATGGCAAGAAAAGCAGTGGGGTAGAATAAATTAAAATAACTTAGAAGCCACAGAGGTACCTTTATGTTTTGTTTAATTTAAACAAAATATGAAACAGTTATGGAAAGATTCTGATGTGATGAGTACCATCTGCTCTTATTTTGTTATATAATGATTTGCATAAAGTCTATTAAGTTTGCTGTATTGCATGCTTCAGGAATTTAATAACCCAGAATTATGTATGATATACAGTACATGGCAACAAATTGCAATAAACAGAAATTGTACTTCTAACTGCAAATTCTTATAGAAAAGAATATGCAGTTTTTAGAAAAATAAAGCTGTTGCAAATCATTTTTCTAATTTTTTTCTTCAGTAATTAATTAGTTTTAATTACTATAAGAGAATGTGTAATAATTCTACATTCTTGATGCAGCAGAGCATAAAATGATACAGATATACCATGTAAACCTAGTATCAGTAGGCTTGCCTCACTGTCCAATTTTTTTATTTTTTTTAAATATTGGTGGGAAGATTTCTTAATTCTTGTGAAGATATGCTGGGCCTGGTTCAGGTCTCACTGACACTTTGTGTAGACAAGGTCCAGCTCCTCTGAAGTTATAGGTGTTATTATGGATATAAAACTGGGAATGATTATTGGATCAATCCAATTCCTGATTAGTAGTACAGAACAGGGCTTTCCACCCTGTGACTCTCCAGATTGTAAGCTGTGGCCCTTGAGGGAGACATCAAGAAAAATTGTTTATTTATCAATGGAAAATGTGGTGCCTGGGCCTTGCCGTACAAGTATGAAACTGAAGCTTTTGGATCATAAGAACGGCCATACTGGGTCAGACCAAAGTCCATCTAGCCCAATATCCTGTCTTCTGACAGTGGCCAACGGTAGGTGCCCCAGAGAGAATGAACACTACAGGTAATCCTCAAGCAATCTATTCCCTGTCACTCATTTGTAGCTTCTGGCAAACAGAGGCTAGAGACACCATTGTGACAGATTTGTTACCAATCTGCCCGGGCGTCAGGTGATTAGGCTGAGGCCATAGGATTTTTAGGGGAAGAGATGACGGAGGACACCAAGTGTTTACATGTTAAAGCTTTATTAATAAAATAATAAAATAAGAGCGGAGAGTGCTGGGGATTCCCCACATCACTTAGAGGAAGGAAGAAAGCGTTAGTGTCCCAAGCCCTAACCCACTTTTATATTTCCACCCGCACTACCCGAGGCTGGCCAACCCTAGGTGTAACATAAGAAGAAGAGGGGGAAGGGTGGATGGGAGTTTTTGTCCTCTGCACGGGTCATCCAGGGTCCGCTGTTGATTTCCAACTTGCTTTGGCTATCGGGAGGGTTTTTAAGTTCTGGGTTTTTTTAGGGATGTTTTGTTTAGGGACCTTTGCTCCTGGTGCTCTTTGTACCAGTCCAAATCAGCTTTCTGTGGCCTTTTTAGCTTTCCCAAAACACACCAGCTCCAGGAACGTGAAACCTTGTTACCTCCCCCCCCCCCCACCTTTCCACAAGGTCCTCTGCACCAAATGCACCCCAATAACTCTCTTAATAGAGTGCAGAAGTGATGTAGAAGAATTTACATAGGCCCTACATACTGGGATGAATTTAAATATATATAATTAGAAAGCAAAAATAAAGCCTTTTTAACATTGATTTGTTTTCTTTCTTCCTATTTGTAGTGTAAGGATAAAGTAGTTACTGTATGTTCACAGTATCTCTATATAATAAAAATGTACATGCTTTAAATCAAGTCTTTATTAAGCATCACAGTTCAGATAAATAGGTAAAAGCGGTGAGCTCTTTGGCTACTTTACTTCTTGCTCATTAACATTTTCTCAGTCATACCCTCAGCTTGTGGTAGTTTGGCTCACAATCTTTGCAGAAAAGGAGATTTTGACCTTGGCTTATTGAGCTTTTGTGGAGAACTAGGTGCTTGTTACTGGCAACTGCTGTTCTAAAGAAACTGTACACATTTAAATGCAATATGAAATTCAGAGCTGCTCAAGATGAGAATGCAAAGCTCTCATGAGAAGTCTAACACCAGTAATTAAGATATCGCAGTCACTGAAGACACTCAGACATGAGTTAACAGAATAAAAACATGAAAACAGTAGACCAAATTCTGCTCATTTACACTGGTGTGTATCAGGATTAACACCACTGAAATTAATGAAGTGATATGGATCTGCACTAATGTAGCTGATTATTTTGACCAAGTTCTCTTCACTCCCCTTTTCTAAGACAGAATTAGTTGTAACATTAACTGACGTGATAAAATGGCCCTGTAGTCTTATTAGTGTGTATGCATGCGGGGCGGGGGTGGGGGTTTGGGCCGAGGAGGAGGGTGTCTGGGTCAGTTGGGCGTAGGGGCATTTCTGCATAAGAAGGGAGTTGGCTAGAAGGGCTGGAGCATCCAAGAAGATTACTTTGCATGAGCTACAAGTTTGGCTACCTTCAATTTCACGTTGTGGCTGATGCCCTCAACATGGGTATTTTTTACTTGGTAGTGTGATGGAGAACCTCAATGCTGATGCAAAAAAGACAATAAATTATAACTTATTCTTATAATATTAGGTCATTACTAACTTGCCTGGGCCTTTATTGAATCTTAGGGGACATTCACCATAACTTTTATACATAAGGTGCTTGGCGAAAAGTAAATCACATGCATATATTTTTGTTAATTTAATTATATGAAATTATAAGGAAATTCCTAGGAATGCTGTTGTCTCTCTATGTGACCAATTTCCCAAGTGTCCAGAGAGATAACAAAATGTTTATGACTTTTAAGAGTGTTCATACAAACTCAGGAAACCTGTGTTTTAAACTTTATCTTGCTTTAAACTTTCTATGCCAATTTATTTTACACTGTTTTGGAACACTGATATAAGCTTAGTTGTTGAGATTGGTGCTTTGTATAGAATATTTGAAAAAGAGTTTTCAAACACTGCCTCTGTTTGTGACAGAATGCACTCCTGTATTCATACCCTCCACACGATTGTAATCTTTTTGGAAAGTATGCCTTGTGAAGTATTATTTGAAAGCTCATAACTTGCTGATCAATAATATTCCCTATATGATGTCAAAAGTGCATATTCAATACTCACATAGCACCAAACTGGTCTAACAGGCAAATCTTGAACAAAGAAGTGTATGTTTGCCTTAATTTGCATTTAAGCAGTAAACAGAGTCATCAAGCAGAAATGGGAAAGGTAGGAAACAAAAGGAAGTCTGTATGTGAGCATACACAGGTGAAAAACCCCCAGCAAGGAACACCCTTGTACACACACACACACACACACACACACTGTCTCCTGGTTCTCAACTGGAACTGCTTTTCAAAGGGGGACAAACTATAAAAAGGAGGGGCAAACACTCAATGGATCTCTATCTCCCTATCCATCTCACTCTTTGTACATGAGAAGACAAACGAAGGAGTCGCTGGATTCTGGGAGAGGGGTCCTGACTAGAGGTTGGTCAGTAATACTGCTGGATGCATGTGGTGAGAATTTGCTTGAATCTAACAGTTTGTTAAGTTAGGTATTAGAAAGCATTTTATCTTTATTTTTCTTGTAACCATTTCTGACTTCTACACCTCATCACTTGTACTCACTTAAAATCTCTCTTTGTAGTTAATAAAAGTGTGTTTAAGTTGATGTGTCTGAGCAATTCCATTTAAGGTGACAAGTTGTTGTAAATTAATCCCATAAAGGAATAACAGACTTAATATATTTGAACTATCTAGGAGATGGCAGTATAACCAAGGCCAGTGAGAGCCAGGATGTGACTGGCAGGCTTCACTTACACAAACACAACTGGGAGTGACCTGAATGCTGCCAGGCTGTTTGTCAGCAGTCCAAGTTGGAAGCTACAACAGTAGGGCACTGCTCGGCACCCACCGCTCTGGATTGCACCCTAGTATGTCACACTGTTAAACACAATTTGGTCAAAAGACTTCAAAGAGACGTACCACTGAAGATCCTTATCAAAACCATAAGCTGTGGAGTATATTGAGCTTTTGCCCTCCTGCTTCAAGAAAACCCTCTAAGTAAACCCATACAAAGGATTCTAGAAATAGCCATATGGAAATGGATTTCTTTCATGATCACTCTAAAATCTTCATTCTGGAAGTTTTAGGAAAATGTATGTAGTTGCGAATGTTTTATAGAAAACTTTGTGTTTATTTCTTAATTATAAATGGCAAGCCCCTTTTTAAGATATATTTCCAAAAGTTTATAATGTAATTTCCTAATATTATTGCTATATAAAGGATAATATGCTTCATGTACCAACCTGAAATCTAACATAAGCTGACTATTAAGAAGCCATTTAAGTATAGAATATTTCTATTAATTGGAATTAATTAGCTATTTAACCTAGTTAAGCAACTCCTCACCCAATTCAGGAAGATCAGAAGAATCATCTCTCCAAAAATTGTTATGAAGAATCAACAACTTTAATAACTATTTAATCTAAAGACTCTAAGAAATATTGATTTTTAAGAAGACTACTGTTTTGAGAATAAAACACACTTGTAAAAAGAGGAGTGCTTGGAAATCTTGAAATCAGAATTTCAATACCGGTTGAAACTCTGATGAAACTGAAGAAATAGCTTTGAAAGTGGATTGAATAAAAAGAAAGTTTAAATTTTAAGAGTTATCTGAGGCTTTCCTGCCACAGAAGAACAAAGACGATTAGAAGTGTGGTGCATGTTTATTAAGCTGATTGCATATTCAGGAGCTGAAGTTGTCATCAAAATCGACCAATGGAGGCATGGAGCCAATGCAGCCAATTCTCAATCTAAATAATCCGGAAAGATGTGTGTTTTGTTATAATTTCATTAAAATAGGAAGAAGAGCATAAAACTCTGAAGTGAGCACCCATCAGTCACACTCTCTGCTACCCTGCTTGAGTACTCCTCAACTCAGCTGTCTATCTCTATAAGCAAGCTGCCAGACAGCTAAGAAGAAAAAGAGAACAACCACACAGAAGCAAAGAAAGGCAATCTTCCAACCCAGATGAAAACCAAGACTTCATCCTGGTGAGATGGAAGTAGCCAAAAGCACTACCAAAGGATTAGATTTGAAATCTCTTGTAATGATTTTGTTGGAATACGAAATGGTATTGCAACTTAACATATTAACAGTTTCACTTGTTAATTACCAAACAGGTAGACCGTGTATTCCAGGAAAGGAGACAGGGATTAAATATTGGAAACACAGAAATAATGAGATTTAATTGGATTTAAGATTCTTATTTGAAAATTGGCCTGTTTTAAGACAAGTCCTTTAATGGCTTCTTCTAAGTAACACATTTAAATATTTTCTTTCATTTCACAGGATTTAGTTAAGATTGCTTCCCTGGTCCTTTTATAAGCTCTTTGTTATCTATGATAATGAACTCAGCTCACTTGCCCACAAATAATTATGTTATCCATTTATGAATGTTTTAGTTAATTGATGATATAATAAGAGTGGACTTAAAATAATTTTAAGAAGAAATACCTTGGTCTTAACTTACCAAGATATAAGTGCCCCTAACACAATTCTCTGAGGGGTGAAATCTCTCTCCATACTGAAGAGATTGTAATGGAAATAACCAGTTTGTCATTTGTGTTCTGTTTTGTCTAATGTTTCGTTTTTCTTGTTTTAATAATAAAATAGCAATCAATTAATAATTGTGATGATTTGGCTTAGTTTTAATTGTGGTCTACCCTAAGGTATGTAAAAGAACCCCTATGATTAAGTAGCAGGAGTCATATTCCTGAGCTTGCTTCAAGAAAAACAATTAGTAACAACTGGCCAGCTATATGCTATATACTCTAGACCAAATATTTTTAGTTATTTGGGGGATAAAATCACTTGCTGCCTCAACAATTTAAGCCCAGCCCTTTCTACCCACATCAGCCAAATGCCTCCTCAGTCATGGCCAGACCCAAATTATTATTAAAAGCATGTTAAGAGATGGAAGATTGATTGAGTGTTGGATGCAATAGGGTTACCCTGAAGGGACGACGGGATACTTAGAGTTAGACTTGAATGTTTATTTTAATGCATTGGTTGGAGTTTCCCTTGAGGCAAGAAGTGTTCACTGGAACTGGGAGGAGAAAGAGAGGTGATTATGAAGTAAAAACCAGGCAGTGATCCATGTTGATAATGGCCAGTTCTTCAAGTCTCTCAGAGGATGAGGTGGGTAGAATTTTAGAGATGGTTCTGGGAGACAGCAAGCAGCCCATTCAGGTGCAGCTAGCCTTTTGGAACTTAGGTTCTTGAATAATTTTGTTGTAGTGCAAAGCAACTAGCACTTGAAACATGCAAGGAGGGACATATTAGGGGTGTGGAGGAATGCACTCAATTCCAATTGAGGGCAGAGGTGAGCCCTCTCAGAATTTGACACTATGATCTGGGGTGTCGTGTATCTATCATGCATTGGCATCATAGTCAAATCAGGGTGGTTTTATTGAGCAGGATATTGGGTTAACAGAACCCCAAGAGCAGGTTTCTGTTAGGCTACTGGAGGACTAATACTAGCTCAGCAAGGGAAAATTTAGATAGTGCTTCAGAGTTTAGGGATATTCAATGGGAAGAAAAGAGATTTGACTCCCTGAAACCAACTAAGGGATGGCAATATGAGTCATAGTACGAGACTGTAGGGATGCTGAGATTTGCCAAGTCAGAGCAGTACAGATTGGCCTAACATCATGGCTGCTGATACTAAGCCATTCTTACTTCAGTTACCTCTGAAAAGGAAATTTCCATTCACAATGATGTCAAAGAGGATGAATTGGGATCCTATTCATTCAAAATTGGAAGAGTTGCATCCACACAACAGCTTGGAATGGGAGTCCAATGGAATATACCTATCAACAATTAAAATATATACATGGGTGTGAGCCTTGTTGGGGAGGATAGTTCACTGCTTTAAGTGTTAACCTCTGTTTATCCCTTCCTTCAGGCTCAAGCAAATGGGTCACATGAGTTGGTGACTGGATGTGTGAGGACAGTGTTGTGCTTCTGATCCACAGGTTGGTATCCAATTCCCTCTGCAAGTTTATTGCAGTTTATAACAGTGAAGCAGCTCCAAATAGGCATAGAGGGAGGGGCCACATGAATGGATCCATGTGCACCTCGGGAAAAACAATTTGGAGATGTAGTAAACTGGTAAAACAAACTGATGAAGGGTGGAGTTGAATGCTTCTTCCAGGGCTAACTGTGATCTGGCCTGAGATGCCACAATGGAGGGTCTCGCAAGGCCTTTACAGGTGAATGAAGCCCCCAGGAAGATAAATTGGTTAGTGGTTAAATTATGGGAGTGGGAATCACACATCCCATCATGAAATTTCATACGCAATACTTTAGTTATTCAGGGAAATGGTAAATCTCTCTGACTGGGGAATGAATATGATTCTGGCTACTATTAGGGAAGGAATGATTTACTATCTGGGAATCTGGCAGGGTGGACATGAGGCAGCCAAGAAAATTGCTGGTACCTCTTGGTAGCAGGTGCCCAGTGCAGGTAATTATTCAACATTTTGGTCTGGTTCCCTGATAAACCTGAATTGGAAGAGGTTTTGGAGAAAGCATCTCCTAAAGAAGATGAGGAACAAGGCCGGAGTTCCCAATGACTGATACAGTGAAAACGCTCCACCCTCTCCCCACTCCTCTTGACCCGCAGATGACAGAGGCCACTGGGGATCTCAGCAACAGTGCTGGTGTCAGGTTAACAAGGTGAGGGGCTGGCAGCAGTCCTCTACCAGGTGAAAAGGATTACACTAGGAAAGATGACCTGCTTTGGCAAAAGTATTGCCAGATAGTTCCCAGAAGCATTATATAATAAAGCTGTGGCCTAGTTAAACCACATTCCAGGTGTTGTGTTTTCTTCCTGTGGTGTCCAGATGAATAATTCAAGAACAGTAATAGCATAATTTCTTTTGAGCATGGTAAAATAATGTTGCAACAATATGCAGCATTAGCTGGAAACACTATATCCAAGTTTAATAAATAGTTATTAAATGCATTTCTTGGCATTACTGCATTGTATTACAATGTGACTGCTTGCATGTGTGTAAAGTGTTATAATAGTCATGCTGTCCTTCGGCTGCCTTGTTCTGAATGTCACATTACACAACATGCGATGCTGGACGTTCTATTAAGATCAAAGAGCAGTAGAGAAATGGAATACAGTTACATTATATCCATGAGCAATGCTGCAGTCAGTGCCTGATTTTGATCTCATTTAAATAATTTGGAAAAAAAAAGTTTTAAATCCCTTAAACAGAGTAGAGCTACTCCATTTTCCAGTGTAAATCAGATGAGAATCAAGACATACCTGATACACTTGTGACCTAATGAGGTTTTTCTGTGTTTTTTCATATTAGTTTGTTGACGAACAAAGCCAAGGTTCCACGGTATGTGCATCAAGAACAAAGACAAAATGGAAAAACCCAGCTTGCAAAGTTCTTACATTGCTAAATGCTGTCAGGGTAGTTATCATATAAGAAATGGACTTTGTCAAGGTTTTGAAGTTGATTCTTGTAAACAAAATGTATTGAGAATATCACTCACAAACAGAATCATTATCCAGGAAGGTAAATTGTTTTAATAACTACCAGAAAATAAATACATTCAGCTACAAGCAAAATGTATTACTCAATCAAAGCACAGACATTGTTGATGTAGTTGTAAGTGTGATTAAAAAAAAAAAAAGTTATGTAACCAAAATAAAAAAGTAGCCGTTAGAGAATAAGCATAGTACATTATATTTAAAACGCTTGTATATTTATACTGAAACTGTTCTATAGTTAGTCAGGTGTAACCTTTGGATGACCCTTCTGCATACAACAGGAAAATAAGAAATACACTCAACCCACCAGTCTTTAGGTATTCTGCTATTCACTCCGGGTATGTCTGGGATCAAAAACCCTGCAGCATCAAGTCTCAGAGCATGGGTCAGCTGCAGGGCTAAACATTGCAATGTAGATATTTTAGGGTTACCATATTTGAAGATTGAAAAAAGAGGACACTCCACGGGGCCCCGGCCCCGCCCAAACTCCGCCCCTTCCCCTCCCCGCCCCACCCCTTTCCCCTCCCCGGCCCCGCCCAACTCCGCCCCTTCCCTGCCCCCATTCCAACCCCTTCCCCAAAGTCTCCGCCCCTTCCCTGCCCCCATTCCAACCCCTTCCCCAAAGTCTCCGCCCCTTCCCCTGAGCACCCCACATTCCCCCTCCTCCCTCCCAGCCAAACGAAACAACTGCACCAATTCTAAAGTCAGGCACTCCACTAGTATAGACTCCCATGACTTTAATGAAGCTGCTCAGTGGAGGATCTGCCCCAGCGCTCAGTTTTTGGGAGCGGTCAGGACACGTAGCTCACACTGTTCTGTTTCCCAGCTCCCCAGATGCCTTGGAGCACCCAGTTCTCCTCCCTGCCGGGTAAAATCCCGGACATTTTGAGCTATTTAATTCTTTAATTCTAAAACGTAATTCTTTATATGTAGTGAGTCCTTTCCTTTCACCAGTTCTTCAGTTTTCTTTCTCCTCATGTGCCCACACATACTTCTCTGCAGATCGCATTTTTCTCAGCAGTGGTTGATTGCTCTTTAAGAAGGCATGAAAGTCTTTACAAGAAGTTTGTCTGAAGTTGAACTGTACAAGTAGAATTCCTTTCAACGACTCAACATTCAAGTTGGTCCTTTCCTTTGTCCACTGGCTTTGCATCAGTGAAAAAATTCGCTCTACATTTGCATTGTGAGAAGGAATAGCAAAGAAAAACTGTGCAATCTTTAACAGTTCTGAATGACACTCAATGTTTTTGGATTTCTCAAAATATTTGGTCCACTTCTGGTGTGCTAGCAAATTACTGAACTCTTCATCACTGTTGCAACTTTCTGTAAACTTCTTCAGGTTGCTGAACTGATCAAAACACTTCACGTCATCAATTTGCATCCCCTTATCGGTCAGGTACTTGATACAAGGTTCCACATCACTCCAATTCGGTGTCTCACTCACGGTAATCCACCTGAAACAAGAGAAGTCTTCAAGGGGTCTAAGCCACATCTCCAAATATTCTAAGCATCTGCTGTACATATTATTCACTTCAGCACAGAATTTGTCACACTCTTCATCAATTCCTTCCATGCGCTTTTGTGCCAGTAGTCCCTTAACTTTCAGGGACATAAAGTTGTGAGTCTTGTGTTCAAGAAGGATAGTCTGAACCGAGTTCAAACTGTTCAGCACTTCCACAACAGAATTGCTTTCCCTTTCGATTTCTTGGATGTAAATTTGGAATACACTCATGAGTGAATGCATGTGCCAGAGGTAAATCTCACTTAATTCATACTCAAAAAATGTCTTAAGCACTATGGGTGGTTTGTCCTGTGACAGAAAGAATGACTTCAAGGCTGGAAACATCTGTATCAGCCTTGTAATGCCCGGAAATAATGACAGCCATCGTGTCTTGCTATGAGAAAGCAGCTTCAGGAATTCAACATCAACAAACTCACAGTACTCCTTCAGTCACTCAGTTCGGACAGTGTAGATATGAAAGTACTGGTAAATTTTAAAAATAATGTTCTCAATGTCAATGTTCATTCTTTCTGCTGCATGGTGAACATAGTTGTTCAAAATGTGTGCTGGGCAACCCACACCAATTAATGTTCTCTTCTGCAACAACTTCTTTAAGTTTGCAAACACGTTCTTTCCATCTTCATCATGCCGGAGTCCTCCAAACATTGTATTGCAGTTGTCACCTGTAAATGCAATACACTTCTCGAACAAACCATTTTTTTCAAGCGTTTCTTTTACGTAATGAGCAATTGTGTCGGCAGTCTCATTAGGTGTGTTCTGGACCTCAATCAAACTTGACTGCAAACCGCCATTCTTCCAGTTGAAATACTGAATAATTACTGGAAATATTTTCACTGAACCGTGATTGCTTCCATCTGTAGCAACTCCACAGTAAGCTATGTCATTTTCTTCAAATGTTTTCAGAACAACATCAACAGAATGTGGTGCAAGCACAGAGATAACAATTGCTTCTGTCTTGGTTCTAGCACTTGAAAATTTCCGTGCCACTTCAGAATCAGGGAATGTCTTCTTCAACAAGACAGATGTGCAATCCATTGACTTAAAGCTATTATGATGCTTAACAGTGTGAAATGCAAACGCACCCTCTGCTGCAGTAACAGCATCCTCTGATTCGCTGCCTGGTTTTACAAAATAATCTGTCAATTTTGTTGATGAGCTCTCTCCTTGAACCGCTTTTTTGTGCTTGTCTGAGTCCACATGAGTTTGTAAATCATTAGCACCTTTATTTTTCACAGAGATGTAAGTACCAGGTCTACATACCATGCACTCAGCTTCCCATTAGTCTCTACCACTTCGAAAACATGGGAACTTCGTCTTTAGTTCTGCAGTGAATTTACACTTTCGTTTTGGCATTGTGTTTGCTCCTAGGATCAGGGGCAACCAGGGTCTCCACGTGCTGGGCCCGCCACAAGCCAAGCTCAGTGGCTCCCATTGGCTGGGAAAAGCTCCAATGGGAGCTGTCGGAGCCAGCCCCTGCAAGTCCTGCCCCCACAGCCAGCGCTACCGGCTTTGGGCAGCCCCCCCGCCTCTGGACCCTGCGCCACGGGAGCAGCTCAGCTGGAGCTGGGTAGGAGAAGTGCCTGGCCGGGGTCTCGGGGTCCAGAGGCAGGGGGGAGCTCCCCGAAGCCGGTAGCGCTGGCTCGGGCAGCTTGGCTCTGTAAGTCTGAGAGGGGAGGAGCGGAGCAGAGCCGCCGTGGGAGAGGAAGTGCCCGGACATGTGTGGCTTTTCGGCAATTCCCCCCAGACAGGGGTTTGATTGCTGAAAAGCCGGACATGTCAGGAAAAAACCGGACATATGGTAACCCTAGAGTTGGGTGGATGTGGGAGGTTTTGCCTGCAGCCCAGGGATATGTTAATGGGGCTTGACAAATAACCCCAGTGGCCTCGCAGGGACAACCCCATGAGCAGAGCCCTGGCTGGAGCAGACATAAAGGGGTTTCGTCTAGAGACCAGTGACAGGTTAATTTGGCCCCACGAATCACCAGAGGGAACTTGGTAGCAAAGCACTAACAAGTGACTCCTCTGTGATCTGAGTTAGGGGAGCAGACCTTGTAGACCAGGCTCAGGGCTAGTAGCCAAAAAGCCTGGTGTGTAGACAAGAGACCATCTCTGCCAAACTGCTGTCTGATGCAATCTCTTACCAGAGCGAATCACACACAGAGTCACTGTCACTGTGAAATGTATCTTGTGATGTTCTGGGCAGCCTCTCTAGGAGCAGGACCCCCTCACCCCAAAATCCCTGTTGATACTGGGGACTCTGGACAATTGTGGGTCTCCATAGGAATGCCCCTCCCTGGGATCTGGATGTCTCCTTTCATTGTCCCATTGACTCGATGACATTTATGGATGATGCCCCCATAGTGCTGTGGCCAGAGGACATGGAGGCTCTGAGCGGCAGGGTCCAGGGCAGGGAGGTTTCAGTGGAATGGGTTTATTGATAGGGCCCAGAAGGGTCTGGACCGGTGTATCTTAGAGGTGAGTTCTTCTTCTTCCAGGTCTTTTTTCTATTCTTTCTGCTCGTCTCCTTTTTGGACCCCAGATTACATAGTGAAACTTGAGTCCTGCTTAGCTGTACCTTAACCAATCATTTTACTAAAATTTTACTAACCAATCCTAACATTGTAACAAAATTCTCCATTGAATCATACCCCACTCCCTTAATTAATTTACATCTTCCAAAATTAGTTATGTAACAGACAGAAACAATCAAAGAACCAGACAGAGATCATACAGAGAAACAAGAGGGAAGTGGGGACCATAGAGACAAAACAATAAAGAAAT